>NC_092695.1:8582288-8669096 GCF_964275005.1 Diadema setosum
CAGCGGTAACTATCGGCTCCGTAAGCTGCTAGAATAAATGTCAGATGTTTGCCCTTAATTTTGGAAATGAATAACGGCAATATTCGACTCCGTATTATACAAAAATAAACGTCGGATGTTTGCTTATACTTTTGGAAATGAATAATGGTAAGATTCAGCTCCGTACGGTGCTGAAATTAATGTCAGATATTTGATTTTGCGTTCGGAAATGAATAAGGATGAAATACGGCTCCGGAAGATGCTGAAATAAATGTCGAATGTTTGCTTTGACGGTCGAATATAAATGATAATGATATTCAACTACGTACGATGATAGAATAAATGCCGGAAATTTACCTTTACGTTCGGAAATGAATAAGGATGAAATACGGCTCCGGAAGATGCTGAAATAAATGTCGAATGTTTGCTTTGACGGTCGAATATAAATGATAATGATATTCAACTACGTACGATGATAGAATAAATGCCGGAAATTTACCTTTACGTTCGAAAGGAAATAACAATAATATTCAGCTCCGGAAGATGCTAAAGTAAATGTCGAATTATCCCTTTGGCGTTCGGAAATGAATAACAATAATAATCAACTTCGTACAACGATGAGATAAATGTTGGATATTTGCTTTTACTTTCGGAAGTGAATAGCAACAACATTCGGCTCCAGAAGATGCTGAAATAATTGTCAGATAATTGTTTTTACGCTCGGAAGTGAATAACAGTAATATTTTGCTCCATACGATGCTAAATAACTGTCGGATGTTTGCTTTTATGTTCGAAAGTAAATAGCAATAACGATCAGCTCCGGAAGATGCTAAAATAAATGTTGAATGTTTGCTTTGGCGTTCGGAAATGAATAACAATAGTATTCAACTCAGTACGATGATGAAATAATTGCTGGATGTTCGCTTTTACGTTCGAAAGTAAATGGCAATAACATTCAGCTCCGGAAGATACTAAAATATATGTCGAATGATCCCTTTGACGTTCGGAAATGAATAACAATGATATTCAGCTCCGTATACAAATACGACGATGAAATGCCGAATGTTCGCTTTTACGTTCGAAAGTAAATAGTGCTCAATAACATTCGGCTTCGGAAGATGCCAAAATAAATGTCAGATGATTGCTTGAACGTTCGGAAGTGAAAAGCAGTATCGACATTCTGCTCCATAATTAAGATGCTAAAAAAATATCAGACATTTGCTATTTAACATTTCGAAATGAATAACAATAACATTCAGTTGCGTTTGATGTTAAAGTAAATGTCGGATGTCTGCCTTGACGTTTGAATGTGAAAAACAGTATAACATTCGGCTCCGTGCGATGCTGAAATATGTCAGATGATTCATTTCACTTTCGAAAGTGGACAGCAGTGACATTCGGCTCCTTCGATCATAAAATGAATGTCGGGTGTTTGCTTTTGAATTTGGAGATGAATAACGGTAATATTCAGCTCCGTACGATGCTAAAATAAGTAACAGATTGTTGTTTGTACGTTTGGAAATGATTAACGGTATCAATCGGCTCATAGATGATAAAATAAAGAGCGGATGTTTGCTTTCACGTCCGGAAGGTGTTAAAATACTTGTAAATGTTGGATGATTGCTTGAATTTCCATCAGAAATAAATAACGGTAACTTTTCCCTCTTTACGATGCTAAAACAAATGTCGGATGTTTACAATGTCTGCAAATGCTCCCACTTTCTCATTTCACTCACTTCAGTAATACTTGATATTTATTTTTCTATGTTTAGGACCGGTAGTTTTGCTTGTTTGTTTTTCTTTTCGGGCCACCACAAAATAAAAATCAATCATTTTGGTGGCCCGATCGGGCCACCGAAATAAAAGTTAGTGTGGAGCCCTGGCCTTTTGTGGATAAAGTGTCTTGCTGAAAGGCAAATATCGCGGGCTTCGAGGGGATTGAAACCGCGAACCCGTACCATTAAATTGATTCTGATTTTACTTGTATTTGACGGTCAACTTTAGATAGCTTTTTTTTTTTTTTTTTTCGATACAGCTGGGGCTCCATGCGCATTTATTTACAACAACAGTATAACTTGTAATCGGAAGACGAGCAGAAAGAATGTCAGCACCAGGAGTAATCGCATCGGGCCGAAAGGGGAAAAGGAAAAGTAATATATCCTGAATCTACCCCCCACATCGACAAGAAGACAAATGAAAAAAAAAAGAAAGAAAAGAAAATGAATTGACCCACATGACGCATAATTTTGGAAAATCTGCGGGATATTCGTTATTTCATTTTGCTGTGTTCAAACTATACACCAGTATAGCTTTTCGAGTGTGATCTTAATGCGAATGAATGTTCTATGGACTTTAAGTTTATAATGCGAAAGAGGGTAACTAAACAACAATTAATGAAATTGATAACGCCAAACAATAGGAAATTTTAGAGTGCAAGAAAAATAAGACGTCCCGGAAGTACGTCAGACATCATAATTGCTTTTTTTGTTCCTTTCTAGCTCCACAGCATCACCTAGGAAAATCGATTTGACCAAGAACAAAAGCGCGTCCCTCTTTTCTTCCTGGGCAATTACCCCGGACCCTTCCCCTGGCCCTAATCCTAACCATAACCCAAACTCCTCACCCTAAACCTAACCCTAATCTTTACTCTAACCTTACCATTAACCAGTATTCGGGGGAGGGGGGGGGGGGGTAATTGCCCTCTGGGGTTAATTGCCCGGATTAGGTTGCAACACACAACAAAAACCTCTTCCCTAGCCCTACACCTTCCCGATCTCCGTGTGTTGTCAGGTGAAACGACATGTTCAAATACAAGAATAAAACAACAGTAGGTATTGATTGAAACTCGACACCCATTCATGCCAGCCAGGCCAGGCTGAAATGTAACTTCAAAGCACATTCCGACAGCTGGCTGGCAAAACCACATGGCAAAGGAATTTGCGCGCGCGTGTGGATTGCTCAATAAAATTGGAGGGCCTGGGAGCGGGAAAACAAGGGTGATTACTGAGTAGTCTGAGTTATCAAAAGCAGACCTTTCGAACAATTGCAAACGTCATGATACTATTTTGTCTTCCTTTTGGACTGAAGAAAAAATCACAAAGACGAGTTGAGTACACGTTGTATCACAATTTTTTACATAGCCATGCAAAACGATTACTACACTCAAGTCTTGACAAGAAGAATCAATATTCCAAGACAAATACAAAGCAGCCTCGGATACTGACGGTGACAAGAAACGCCACGCATTCACGATGCACGTTGGGGAGCAACAGAGAGGTGGGAAGAGACTCTTCCCGCCTCCCTGGGAGCAACATGGAGTTGGCAGGGAGGGGTGATCCTGGAGTTTGTGAGAACTTCCCGATACTCCGTGACAACAGGGAGGTGAAAGAGAGACACTCCACCTCCCTGGTGACAACACGATTGTGACGATCTCAAAGCATGGACCCTACCACGCCCAGCAAATCTGCGTGCTATTTCTCAAAATTTGAAGGAACTTTGTCTCTGATCTGTTGAGTTGTTTTTGCTGAATATCAGGAGCTTTTCATGCCTGACGTTCAAATGGATGGTTGCCAAAAATTTCATAATCTATAAATCTGTCAGTAATTTATTTTAGGCTGTTGATGCTGCCGTAAAAACATTAGAAATTTCATAAGAACTAGTCAGGATAAAGACAAAAAAAAAAATAATCTCCGCACAAAACAAATACAAGTATTTTTTTATTGTCATTGCTAGTCAAATTTGTGTTATACAGATATGATTAAAGCAATAGGTATAGTATTAACTATTGTATTACAAGTAGTAACACTTTCATGGTAAGTTTGACGTTTTAAACGGCTATATTAAGTTAACAAAAATCGCAGGAGATTTTTTTTTTTAAAGGAGTGCAACCATTTCTAAACGTGAAGGCATGTTTCATGAAAGGGGAAAAAAGAATCAACGTTTGTAATCCTGGGTCTTCAACTTGAGCTATCTTTAATTACACATTCCTTCTCTGTTCATCTCCAAGACCCCAGACTGTTCATGACCTCCGAGAATGCGCCAGTACGCGCGGTTTCTTCTGTTGATTGGTCTCTCTCTCTCTCCACCCCTCCCCATTCCCCACTCTGGCACCTTGGCATCGTGGGATTTTTCATGTTTCTGGGTAAACTTTCATGTGAAGCGTGCCTATCAAGTCACCACTTGACTCACCTGCTGGCAGTGTAATAATGCGAGCAGAAAGTGGTAGACATTTTCTTCTGCTGCAGCTACTTTTACTGCCGAAATACTCGGCTTTGTCACCACACACTACCACCAGTTATTCGGCGAGACACACGTTGTGACTTTGTGTATTGGAATATAAATGGACTTTTGCACCTTCCTGAATTGAGTAAGTGTCTGACAGTTGTTGAAATCGTGACATCGCTAACGTTAGACAGTCGGCGTTAGTTTTAGGCTTGCGTATGCGTGATTTCATGGGTTCAATGTTCGATGGAATATGCTGGCTGTGGGGAAAAATGTGGCTTCGAAATTTTTGCTTGCCCGATTCCATTGACTGCGCCCATGAGTACAAATTTGACGACCATGACAACACGACAATAGGGAGTTTTCGATTGGGTGAACGAGAAGGACGTGCCGCCGAGCGCAACCGTACGTCAAGGCGTCACGTCTGTACGTTGACTCGCTGCTAAAACACATTTCGATTTCGGGCGCCGGCGTCACGTCTCGTGGCGTGTGCAGGAGGCAACCAGGCCCCGTGCCTTGCGTGCATATAAGCGGAATTTGTGACTTGTTTCTGTACTTGTAATATTTATTTTGTCTTTGACTAGATGCGTATCCTGGGAGGAATTATGTGGATTTTAAAACATGATGCATGGTAAGACTACTAGGCAAATGCACTGCTGCATTAGCTAGGCCAAAAGCACCAAAATCTGTTTGCGTACAGCATTACGTGTAAAAGCATGTGTGGGACTACGGTAGGCAGTTGCAAAGTGCGAAACAGTGAAAACGGGCAAATAAAGTAGGTACCAGAGGCTGTAGTTTGTATGTCAGCGCTGCTGCTGTGACGTATCAAGATCGTAAGCTTTCATGTAATTAGAATATAAATATTCTCTCGGAAGGAAAAGGAAAACAGGTGAACTGAGCACGGATTTCCCGAGAGTCATCGTGCTCTTTCGCACGATACCCGAGAGGAGTGTGACGTCACAGCAAGGGTGGGTTGAGCGCGGCGCAACCGATTTGGGTGGACGGTGATAACCGGGGTTAACGCGTTCGAAATTTGTGCGATGAGCCGAGGGTCGACGCTCGCGCATGCGCAGTACGTAAAAACTACGTCATAACAGGGTGACGCCTGGCTCAACGTGCAAATCGAAAAGTCCCTATTGCCAGGGGAGTTCTGCTCAACTACAAAATCTTTTCGGCATTTGATATCGCTATTTAAATGCCTTCCGCCGGCAGGAATTGTCCGTAGTAAATATTACGAACGACAGTTACTTAACCGAGGCATCTTCGAGTCTCGCAATTTCCGAGATTTCTTGCCAGTCCACATGACAAGTCCGCTAACGCAAGATCTAAAAATTAACGCACAGTAACGATCTGTAACGATCTGTAACGATCATTCACGCACGGTGATCGTTAATTTTGTAACGCAGAAAGATTAACGCAGTAACGATCGGCGCTTGCGTTACACGTAAATTTAACGCAAAGTTTCTTTTGGTATATACTGTAGAGCCATCACATTAAGTAAATGGAATCGAAATCGGGGTAGAAATGGCGAAGAAGTAGCATTTTGTAGCCAATGTACAATATACATCAAAAATCAAGGTCAAAGAAGTCAAAGGTCAAAATTCTGTGTAGAAGTTTTGAAGCCCTCACCTAGTGTCATCACATAAAGCAAACGGAATCAAAATCGGGTTAGAAATGGCGAAGGAGTAGCATTTTGTAGCAAAAATGTACAATACAGGTCAAAAATCAAGGTCAAAGGTCAAAATTCTGTGTAGAAGTTTTGAAGCCCTCACCTAGAGCCATCACATTAAGTAAATGGAATCGAAATCGGGGTAGAAATGGCGAAGAAGTAGCATTTTGTAGCCAATGTACAATATACATCAAAAATCAAGGTCAAAGAAGTCAAAGGTCAAAATTCTGTGAAGAAGTTTGGAAGCTCTCACCTAGTGCCATCACATAAAGCAATCGGAATCGAAATCGGGTTAGAAATGGGGAAGGAGTAGCATTTTGTAGCAAAATGTACAATATAGGTCAAAAATCAAGGTCAAAGGTCAAAGAAGTCAAAGGTCAAAATTCTGTGTAGAAGTTTTGAAGCCCTCACCTAGTGCCATCACATAAAGCAAACGGAATCGAAATCGGGTTAGAAATGGCGAAGGAGTAGCATTTTGTAGCAAAATGTACAATACAGGTCAAAAATCAAGGTCAAAGGTCAAAATTCTGTTTAGAAGTTTTGAAGCCCTCACCTAGAGCCATCACATAAAGTAAATGGAATCGAAATCGGGGTAGAAATGGCGAAGAAGTAGCATCTTGTAGCCAATGTACAATATACATCAAAAATCAAGGTCAAAGGTCAAAATTCTGTGAAGAAGTTTGGAAGCTCTCACCTAGTGCCATCACATAAAGCAAACGGAATCGAAATCGGGTTAGAAATGGCAAAGGAGTAGCATTTTGTAGCCAATGAACAATATAGGTCAAAAATCAAGGTCAAAAGTCAAAGAAGTCAAAGGTCAAAATTCTGTGTAGAAGTTTTGAAGCCCTCACCTAGTGCCATCACATAAAGCAAACGGAATCGAAATCGGGTTAGAAATGGTGAAGGAGTAGCATTTTGTAGCAAAATGTACAATACAGGTCAAAAATCAAGGTCAAAGGTCAAAATTCTGTGTAGAAGTTTTGAAGCCCTCACCTAGAGCCATCACATTAAGTAAATGGAATCGAAATCGGGGTAGAAATGGCGAAGAAGTAGCATTTTGTAGCCAATGTACAATATACATCAAAAATCAAGGTCAAAGAAGTCAAAGGTCAAAATTCTGTGTAGAAGTTTTGAAGCCCTCACCTAGTGCCATCACATAAAGCAAACGGAATCGAAATCGGGTTAGAAATGGCGAAGGAGTAGCATTTTGTAGCAAAATGTACAATACAGGTCAAAAATCAAGGTCAAAGGTCAAAATTCTGTTTAGAAGTTTTGAAGCCCTCACCTAGAGCCATCACATAAAGTAAATGGAATCGAAATCGGGGTAGAAATGGCGAAGAAGTAGCATCTTGTAGCCAATGTACAATATACATCAAAAATCAAGGTCAAAGGTCAAAGAAGTCAAAGGTCAAAATTCTGTGAAGAAGTTTGGAAGCTCTCACCTAGTGCCACCACATAAAGCAAACGGAATCGAAATCGGGTTAGAAATGGCGAAGGAGTAGCATTTTGTAGCAAAATGTACAATACAGGGTTCGTAATTGGCGATGGTCCGCTGGCCATTGGCCACCCGAAATCACGTCGGACTAGCTAAAAATCGTAAAATTCTGAAGTTACTAGTCTGTCTGGCTAGCCAAAATATTGCTTCAGTGTCAAAATTGATTCAAGTAGTCCGCCTGGCTAGTTATAAAAAAAGTTAAGTGCAACCCCTGCAATATATGTCAAAAATCAAGGTCAAAGGTCAAAGAAGTCAAATGTCAAAATTCTGTGTAGAACTTTTGAAGCCCTCACCTAGTGCCATCACATAAAGCAAACGGAATCGAAATCGGGTTAGAAATGGCAAAGGAGTAGCATTTTGTAGCAAAATGTACAATATAGGTCAAAGGTCAAAGGTCAAGGTCAAAGGTCAAGGTCAAAGGTCACAACTGAAATTCTGTGTAGAAGTTTCAAAGCTCCCATGTAGTGCTATCATATAAAGCAAACAGAATCAAAATTGGCTCATAAATGACAGAGAAGTAGCAAATTGAACATTTTGATCACACACAGACGCACACACAGACGGACGCACAGACACACACACGTACGGAGCCCGTTTCATAGTCCCCTGCTCAAACTCGTTCGGCGGGGACAAAAAAGGTTTGTTAATCTGAGCATTTGTTGCATTATTCTGAAGATTTGTTTATTGTTTGTTTAGTTTTTTTTTTTTTTTTGTTTCATTATAACAAGGTTCTCGGAAGCGGCCATTTTCTTTTGTTACATCAATATTTCATTAAAGCCAAATAATAATATTCAAAAGATTTATATGAATCATAATTCTGGGGCCTGCATTCTCTGATTACCGGTACCATGTTCTTTATACGTTTGTAACAGGAGTGCACTGCAGACTGTATTTTGCAACGCACATACTTGTACATCAAATATTCTTTACCCCATATACTGTAGACCATTCATAATTGCCCTTTTCAAACAAACACACATGTCCTCCATTACATTAGCATTCTTCAGGAGCTGCTACAAATACATTAGTATAAACAACATCAAGCCTCATCAAGTTGAATACCAACAGTTAAATCCCTAATTGAACAGTGGGGTGCATCTGCTCTGAACACCCTGTCGAATCTCATTTAACATGGAAAGTGAACATCAAAACTAGTGCTTTTTGGTGAATTCACTGAACTTATATGAAGTAAGTCACTTTTTACAAAAACTTTTGGGCAGAATATGAAACTTATAAAAGGTTTTGTGTACAATTTACTAAATTTGCAGTCATTTTATGAGAGGAAAGAGTTGCACTTTTGGCATTAAAATGTCCATCTTTTCAGCTTTTCTATGGGGATTTTGCTTAAATTCCCAATTTTTGGGGCTCAGTATGTATAAAATCAAAGGCTCACCAAATTTTACTGGAGTATGGTATTGTTATGGAATTAACACGAAACAATTTAAGAACTAGAAATGTCGCTTTGGCGACTGGTATGCCTCCGCCATAATGCATGATTTTCCCAATAGGTCTAGATAGTACATATGGACACTGTGTGATTACATTTTCACAAAATTGGCAAAATATTGGAATGACAAGTTTGTCACAAATGTGTTGAATGTTCACCTTCGTTGACGTAGGTTTAATTGGATGAATAGGAGAGCATGTATCTAGGGATTTAAGGACTTTAACTTGACTTTGACCCATTCATACATTTAGGCATTGAGTAATTTTCAAGGTACAGGTGTGGAGAAAAAGTGCAATTTCTGAATTGAATAGTAAATTGTTACCATTTTCATCTGGCCCTTGACCCTAAAATTCATAAGATAATTACTTTCAGGTAGAACATGCATAATATGTACTAAGTTTCAAGGTAACTTGAGCCACTTCCGAGATATGGAGGAAAAAGTTAGTTCAGCACTTTCACTTGATCTTTGACCTTTTGACCTTTGAGGCAAAAAGAGAAAAAAAAAACTTTCCAGAGAATTTCTATTAGGTTACACACGCATACACCAAGTGTAAAAAAATAACCCTGCTGGCATTGCATAAATATGAGGGTAATAGTAAAATTTTGAAGTCTTGCACTTGTCTTTGACCCCTGACCTTTGACCCCATGAACCCTACATTCCCTAGATAATCACTTCCAGTCAGTACACTATGTTCCATGAAGATACCTTGAACAATTTTCCAAGGTACAAAAAAAAGTTTTAATATTTTTACTTGACCTTTTGACCTTTGACCTTTGACCTCATGACCCAAACTTTCACCAGAGAATCTTAATTGGGTAATACATGTATACACTAAGTTTCAAGAAAATCTCTTCAGGCATTCAATAGATATGGTGGAAATAGTGAAATTTTATGTATTTGACCCTGACCTTTTGACCTTTGACCTCATGACCCAAACTTTCACCAGAGAATCTTAATTGGGTAAAACATGTATACACTAAGTTTCAAGAAAATATCTTCAGGCATTCAATAGATATGGTGGAAATAGTGAAATTTCATGTATTTGACCTTGACCTTTTGACCTTTGACCTTGAGCATGTGCACCCAAAAGTTGATAGGCACAACTTCACCCCCTAATACACATACATGCCAAGTTTCATTAGGATACCTCAACAGGTTTCGATAGTTACCTTGTCCACAAAATTCATTACGGACGGACGGAAGGACGGACGGACGGACGGACGGACGGACAACCCGAAAACATAATGCCTCCGGCACCACTTCGTGGCGGAGGCATAAAAAAGAGGGTCTGTGTGTTCAGACTATTAAATGCTGGTTCTGCACAAGTTTTGGGGCTGGGACTACGGGGGTTGAGTGTGCAGATTTTCAGATGGGACTGGAGCTCAGTAGTGGAAGACAGGATGAAATGAATGCTGTATAACTTGGAAGGTGCTGGAAGCTAGGATTTTGGGAGGAATGCAGAGTGACAGTTGACACAAAGTGAGTGTATTGCGTAGTCAACATGGTTGTGGCATCCTCAGTAAACTTTGTACATATTTTGTAGAGTAGAATCAGGAATAAAGTACGCCTAGATGTTAGGGTTTTGTTGTTACCACACACTCATGTGCATGTGCGTCTTTCTTAGTCTCCAAGACTTTCTTATATATGCCTACCAAGTTTGGTAAGGAAACCTGGTTCGGTATCAGTATCAATTTTCTTTGGGTGGTTTCTGAAACTAAAATGACTTTTGCTGGATATTCATGTTACAATGGTTCTTAGGCTCCTATTGGTCAATAAGGAATGGCTGCACTTTAAGGATCATTACAGGTATACTTTCATCAAAAGTTGTGGTTTGTAAGATATTGTAGCACTGGGTTTGTATCTTTTGCACCAAGTGCGCATCCCCCATCCCGTTAAAGGTCCAGTTTACCTTTGGGAGCAGCGATTTAAAAAATGTACAAGATATCACATTTGATGCATATGTGTAGGTCTGTTGCATCACAAAAGATCCTACCATATAAAATTTTCGCAATAAAGCCTAAAATATAAGGAGATATCAGTGTTTTTCTCAATAAACCGTAACTGTAGACGGTTTAGTCTGGAAACATTCTTATTATAACTATTGTTCACATTTTGTGTATTTAAAAACTTAACATCGATCATAGGGATTCAAATTTTTGCAGTGGTTGTTTCTATCCCTAACTCATATTTTAGAACTATTTTAAAGCACTAATGCTAGGTTTTTGTTTGATCTGCAAATGGTAAATTATGCCTTTAAACACCTGTGTGCGCACTGTATTGCATAGCTTTGTGCTCTTGTTGACCAGCAACACCAATTCCTCGAGAGGGAAAGGTACTGAAAGGAGCTCATAAAGTTGGACAGCTCATTTATTTACAACATTCGTATGAAGAAGATAAAGTATGAATAACAAAAGATTTCCACCTCGCATCAAACAGAGACTCCAACTCTCCCGTTTTCGACGGGAGATCTCCCGCCGAAAACCCATTTTTGCAAAATCTCCCGTTCTCCCGCTTGAGATTTAATTTCTCCCGCCCTGGCTCTGTGTCTCCCATTGGAAAGGATTTCTTACTTATTGCTATCGTATGTTGAAAAAATAAGCCTTAGATAGCACCAGAGAGCATCTAGAACCCTAGGAACTTCGCGCTTCGCACGCATCAACTTAGAGTCTCCCGTTTGCTAGGGGTTTCGGGCGGGAGAATCTCCAGATCAGAAGGTGCTTGGGGTTGGAGTCTCTGATCAAATATGCTCGGTGGAGACTGTAGAATACCTACCAATTGTTAACAAAGCATGTTCTTTTACAAGTAGTCATCATCATGTAAGAGTTACGTAGCCATAGACGTCTGCTGCATTGCTACTAATACCATACATACTGTACTAGCTAGCTATACAATATACCGTTAGTGCACCAGTTTTCGACAGGACCCAGATTTTGACACCCAGCATATAATCCTTATTAAATTTTATACTCAATACAAACGTCTGACTTCAACAGTCAACCAAGTTATCAATCACATTTCTAGTCTTATATAAACACCGTTTGTCACTTGACATCATAATCCGACTGTCACAGTAGGATATTTAGGAGAAAAGCAACACAGTATCAGCAGAAATGTTGATGTCAGCCATTTTTAGGGGTTCAAAACAATATGACGCATTTTGTATACATCGCCTTCAAATGAAATTCACCCATGCCGGTTATCTTAATACTTTAGTATCAGTTTGTTTGCCAAATCCTAATGTTTGATTTCATAATCGTCTTTAGTAATTTCATGGCTGAATTCGTGATAAATGAGCAAACTTGTAGAAAGAGTTGGCTTTGAGAATGTGGCACCAGATTTCGACATTCCCATAAAAGACACGTTATAGAGGAAATAACAAGTTCTTGCGCTGGTATGACTGCTGGTTTGCGTCCACAATGCAGTGTACGCGTACTGTACGCGCCATGTGATTTATGTGTGATGCGCACTGTGATTGTGTCGAAAAATGATGCTGGGTGTCGAAATCTGATGCCAGCGACGGCGTGACGGAAATCGCTTAAAAATTGAACACGAGTGCATTCAAATGGGAATTCGTTCAAGGCATATTATTATTGGCCTTAGTAGCTCAACTTCATATCGAAATTCCGAGGTAAAACTGTGCAGTATTGATGGTAAACAAGGAAATGTGCTAAAGTGTCGAAAACCGGTACCCTAACTGTATATAAGTATCCTATAGGCACTGCCTTGTGCATGTGTACATGTATGGTATATGGATTAGAAAAAATGTATCATTTAAGTGTACGCACTAATGTACATGTAATACTTTCTGTGCATTTTAGGGTTAAACTTTTTCGTATGAAAATTGAACAAGTGTGTGGACATTGGTACATTGTGTGCATTCATGGGAAAACATCCAATGCACATAAATATCTCAATCTTTGCATATTAGCTAGCATATTTTGTGAAATGCTATGGTTTCAAATTGCATGTACCTACATTATTGAAAAGAGACAACAAGTACATTGTACAATGTATGTGGATAATGATAACTACATGATGATATCCAGAAAAGCTTCAGTCACCTCTCTAAATTCATGGGAACTTTGTCATAATGTCTTTTTGACAAAAGAATCATAATTTTACTAGAATCACAACACTTACCCACTATGAACAGTATGAACTGATAACATAAAAACTGTCCTCCACAGGCTCCAGTGGCAAGATTGGTAGCAGGATACACTTTGTATCTGTAAATTGAGAAAAGTCTGTCAGTAGCAATAAACTTCAATGTTTATACATGTAAGTGTAGGTGAGGAAATAATAAATTGTCAAATGTTTCACAGTACTTCCGTGTTGAAAAGGAAAAAATAAGAGCAACTTACAACCCCCTTAAAAAAAAAAAAAAAATACCCTCATACTTTATTTAAAATGACAAACAGATGAAGCTGAGTGAGTCCACACAATAGCATCTTTGCAGTGAACAAAGAAAATATCTCACACGATGCATTAAAAAAAGCTTCTCATGAATAAAAAGGGAATTCCCCAAGTAGATTCAAGCCTTTTCCTCTCAGTATGGTAGCCCTACTACATATCGACCACCCTTTTTGAAACTGACCGCGTATACATTGGCGGACAGAACGCTTAGTCCTTACTTCACTGCGCGCAGAGCACATAAAAATGGATTGGCTTTGACCGTTGATGAGGATGGTGTGGGAAAACGCGAAAATTCACTGTTCACTATGGTTTTAATCAAGGACAAAATTTCAAATGAATATTTTCACAGATTTGTAATGTAATGTCTATGGAAGTTTCTAAAAAGCTTCGTACAACACGGTGTTCAATACAACTCGGTTTGTGTGCATTGTCAATGCAAAAACAGCGGTCGATCTCAATAAGGAGCTTTACCGCGGGGAGCTGAAACGAGGCCATGCAAGTTCGACGGCGATATTTTTGCACTGAAACTTCGAATCGAAAAGGGAACAACGGCATTTGATAGTGCTGGATTTTCTCAATCACGTACGTAGGTCAAGTTTTTTACGTGAATTTCAGTGTTAAATATTCTTATCAAGCAAATAAACATTAGGTGGTCGATGAGTAGTAGGTCCAACCATACATGTTAACTGTTCAGTTAACTGTTTCAATATTGTGGATGCTTTATACATTTCATTCTACTTAGGAGAATTCCAGTGCTGTTGAAAGTGAGTCTGAAAAGTGAAAAGGAGTTAAATTTTCACAGCGCAATGAAAATTTGATCAAACTCGGAAGAAAAACTAGAGACTGTAATTTGTCATCACTGACAAATTAAGGTGATCCAATTTTTTTTTAATCAATGATTCAAGTCCTGATCGCAATAGGCATGACCATGCAGGTTTCATCTGTGTTCAGAGACATTGGCCGTGTGATGTTTGGATTCTCATTTAGAAAAGGGAGTCATATCTGCCATCTTTGGTACCAAATCTGTATACACTATAACGACGATACAGCAACAAGTACATATGACCTTTGACCCCACTTTGCACAACCTAGATGGCATCTGAGCAAAAGGTGGTTATTTTGTGAAATGATTCTTGTAACATGATCTTTGCGTGTGCAAAATATGGGAAAGATAAGACATGTATTCACCAAGATACAGGATGAAACATTTGTGACCTTTGACTCTAATTTACATACCCAAGATGCTGTCCGATCAAGTAGTTGTTATTTTATGAAATAATGTACGTGACATGAACTAAACATGTGCAAAATATGGGGGTGATAGGGGCTGTTTTTCTTGAGTTATTGCAAAGAAAGTTGCAGAAACATAGAAATATCTCAATACATCGAAGATAACCTTTAATTTCAACCAAGTATTTTAACATGATCCCGACATCATATGAAAAAACAAAGGGCACGTAACGATAGCGCAAAGTCTCAGTTACAACATATTAAAGTCTGAGAAAAATTCACCGAAGGGTAAGTGAGCTAGTGCTCGATAAAGACAATCATGTCAATTTTCACATCTAGAAAAATTCCCTCCCATAGAGATAACACGTCATAACGAAGAAACAGAAAGAAGTACATATGACCTTTTGACCCCACATTGCACAGACAAGATGGCATCTGAGCAAAGAGTGGTTATTTTGTGAAATGATTCTTGTACCATGATCTTTGCGTGTGCAAAATATGGGAGAGATAGGACATGTATTCACTTAGATACAGGATGAACCATTTATGACCTTTGACCCTAATTTACATACCGAAGATTGTGTCCGATCAAGTAATTGTTATTTTATGAAATGATGTACGTAACATGAACTAAATATGTGTGAAATATTGGGTAGATAGGGCTTGTTTTTCTTGAGTTATTGCAAAGAAAGTTGCAAAAGGAAAACACATCGAAGATATATAGCTTTAATTTCAACCATGTTTTTGGACGTGATCCCGACACCGTATGAAAAAATAAAGGGCACACTAGGATAGCCCAAAGTCTCAGCTACAACATATCGAAATCTGGGAGAAATTCACCGAAGCATAAGTGAGCTAGTGCTCGATAAAGATAGTCATGCCAATTATCATTTCCAGAAAAACTGCACTCCCATAGAGATAACACGTAAACTGGTCAAATTTGACAAGATTACATTCAATCCATTTTTACGAGGTGACGCCGTCCTCCAGTCAAAATGTTTTTATTACATAAGTGAAAGAACATTTAATAAGCTACAACATACTGAAATCTGGGTGAAAATTGGCAAGGGATTAGTGAGATACGCTCGAGTGAACTTGAAATTTGATGACGTCATTTTGAAAATTTACTTCTTTTACTTTATCAAGAAATTTGATATCTTTTAATAATTTTGCCAGCATTGCCATCCCATGAAATGACATGTACAACTCATCAGCTTTCAGAATATGTAAAGAAAATGGGGGGTCACCATCCATCCTGACGAGTAAAATCGGGTTTAAAATTGGCGGTTTTTTGGCATTGTTGCACTGTATATCGCCATTGATGCGCGCGCGGAATTTCAACTTTGACGGGCCTGTATGACGTCATATTGAGTCGGATTGACTTGAAACTTGGTATAGATATTCCTTGACATTTCAGGCATCTGATAAATGTGAACAAACGAGAAATTTCTGTTGCATATGAGCTGTGCGTGTGTATGTGTGCGCGCGCGTACGCGTCCGTCCGATTTTTTCAATTTGTCAAAAAATGCTCCAAATGGTCTGAAACGTGTGCAAAAAGATTGTGAGCTCGATTGGAGCATACAAATATTTCAACGCGCGCATACGCGCACGTTTTAATAATAAATATGAATTTTGATAATATGAGTAGAATGCGCTTGACTTGAAATATATGTGACGTAAGTTTCATTGAAAATTTCCATTCCATTAATGAGATATGAATGAAAATGTGTTTTCATATAATGACGTCATCGTGACGTCACGGTCGACTGATCACTATGATACATTAGGTCTGTCATTTTTGTGACATGATACATACATGGTATGATTTTGAAATTGATAGGCAGAGGACTTTCTGAGCTAAGCTCTGCACAACTTTTGAGGAGAAATAAAGAAACAAAGAAGAAGAAAGAATCAGTACAGATACAGAAGGTGATCCGAGAGGATACTCGGATCACCTAATTAGGAAGTCATGATATTTTGACATTTTGTTATTTTTCAGGAAACAATTCTTGTAAAGTCAATAATCATGATGCATGCAAACAGTGAAGTGATTATGTCATTTCCTCACAACTTACCATTACATTTTGTAGGCCTACATAAAATTTGGAAATATCCAGTTTATTATTCAAATGCAATTATTGCAATATGCAATAATTATCTGACTTTGATCACATTTTTACTGTTGTACTTATATGATTTTACTCTTTCTTATGAGACAAACTTAAAACTGGACTGGAATTCCTCTTTCTATTCCTTATGAAGCATGCACCAATTCTAATGTTCAAAATGATTGGTTATGACACACCAAAGAACCAAAGAATGATGGTGATTAAAAAAGATTGATGCGTCTTTAGTGATCGTATTCCAAATTACATTCAAAATTTTGTGAATCTGTATTCTTATATGTTTATATGACAAGAACAAAGCAGAAGTAACAGAAATTTTCTTCGTTTTCTTTATTATAAAAACACTTGGTATATACGTACAGACCTGTAGACCTACTTGGAACTGCAAGAAAGTCTACAATACACTAGCACTACACCCACAGGTGTTCAGCACTCGGAATCAAATTACATTAATAAAACATGTAAATTTATGCTGTAATTGATATTGCATTCAAACATTATATCTATGTAATCAAATACACATGTATATATAAATATATAAATATATATATATATATATATATATATATATATATATATCATACAGTGTACAATGTATATGGGTGAGAATTTTGAACGATGTACAATTGCCAATTTTCGCACCTTATGACACTCTCTCCCTTAGAACACACAAGGATGATCTTAGAAACCAGTTTCTTTCATGTCATCTCAAAGCCTGGTAAATTTCCTTTCAGGAAATGTATGGGTTGGTGTACTTTTGACTGATATTTTGCACTTGACAGGGACTTAAAGCGTAAAAATACAGTAAAAATGCTATTTTCACAATAATTTTTGTTTTTCAAACCAATGATGTCACTTTTTAATGTACGTGGCATCTATTATCTGACCATGTCCTGAATCTGACATATCATTACCACAAAATTACGCATAGAACTCTGTGAGCACGTATGAAATTACCGAGAACAATTAAAATATCGAAGTCCTCAAAAAGTGAACGTCCGTGATGCTTCTATCTCCATCGCTGCTGCAAATTCTACTTTGTTGTCCCAACTGTAATGTATACGAAAATGTGGTGTTCCACCTAATGTACATATCCTGCAAAAATTGTATGTTTGCTGGCTGTACATGGGATGTAACATTCTTTTATGCAAAATTATACTCAGTTTTCGTCACGGACGTGCGTCCGCTACTTATCAATAAAGATCGTAGCCCATTGAACGTTATTGGCGATATTGTTCTGAGTCGTAATCAACTAAGATCTAGCTACATGGTAATATGTATATGTTTTGAGTTTCTGTTCATCCCTTGCATCCCTTGCAAAATTGCATTTTTAGACGAACCTCCGTGAAAAAAAGCTCTAACGTCCATGATGATTATGTTATCGAGTGGGGCACCATCTTGCTTTGATGGCGCAGGTACATTTTACCTCTGGCTCTTTAGCCGAGGAGCTGCATGCCATGTTTGGAGTGGACTGGGGCTCCTCTGCAGTTTTTGGACTATACGATTCACCAGAAACCAAGCAAAAAGTGTATATTTTCTCTGAAAATCCACCTTCTACTCCCTCTCTGAGCAATGTTGAAAGGGTGTCAAAATTCTAATAATATGCATTGAAAATACCTTTTCAAAATTTTGAAAGAGTTAGGAAGGCTACGTACTCTCTGTCAATTAGCTATCCGTCCTGGAACACGTGCCTAGTGGTAGACCGAACGTCCGTGACAATTTCAGGGAATGTCCGTGACGTAAACAATCAGACCAATAGGGATAACTTGTCTCCAAAGTGTCCTTTATTCTTTAAAACTTTCAGCTCAAATAACGAGCGGTAAAGTTTTACAAAGTAAACAATGAGCTTAGAGCAGTAGTTTCAGAATTTTTAAGGCGGTATATGTGATCATGATGAACAAACTGCTTGAAATTTACTTGCAATTTTACGCTTGTATTCCCTCTAAATATTTAAATACAGCTGAACACTAAAAACCAAGTTAAAGGAAACTGGAATTTTGCGTAATCTGTAATTCCTGTGCATTTAAATTTCTTTCTGATGAGGTTTTGGAGACAATTTGCACTGTTACAGGTTCTGAAAGTTTCACTCACGGACGTTCGGTGAGGAAAAAGTTGTAAGGAAATTTCTGATAATTACCATTTCATAATTGTACGATTATGTTACTCGATCACTAAGTCTCTCATATTCAAAAGTGAATAACGTTCAACATTCAATTTGCCTGTAATAACAAAAGGAAAACGTTTTGCTCATGGATGTTCGTTGGTAGAATAAGTCCACGGATTACATAGTAGGAGATAGAGGAACAGTACCACTTTTTAGTGATAGATGCTCCCCGTTTATATCTTTTGAGTAAGGTAGCTGCCATCTCAAACAGAACACATCCAGTTTTGGTCTTCATCACGGACGTTTGCTGTAATTGTCATAATATGCTATGCCTTATACATTCTTATTCTTCTCTTCACAACAATTTTTCTCTCATTCCCTAAGTAGCCTGAACATGCTGCAACCAAAAAACGAAACAAAAACAAAACAAATCTGAAAAGTGCTATGCAGTCACATTCGGAATATATTGAAACGAAAAGGATGAAATGACGGAAGAAGTCTGTAATGGGTACATGTATGTGTCAAGAAGAAATGTAAAAGATTCGAAAGAACGTGGAAGCAGTTGAATGAAAATGAGAAGAAACGGAGAAGGGATCGAGCTCCAACACACAGAGAAAAGAATTGCCAGTGCACTCCCGTTAAACCGAATTCCTCTGGAGGAGCTGTTTTTGTTTGTTTACTTTTTATTCATCAAAATTTCGTCATAAGCGAACAAAAATAATGCAGTATACAATTATTGTCTGATGAAAACATGCAAATCCTCCATTTATCATGACATGGTGTTTTTTATACTCATCAATGAAAAGCAAGGTTAATGTAATTCTGTCTTTTTTTTATTTTACATTTAATAGACTGAGAGATCGGCAAGTTGTTTGTGCTTTTGTGCTTACTTTGAAAACACATAAGAAAAAAGGGATGATTTAGTAATAGGTTTGAGGTCGCACTTCGATATGTTCGCTCTTCCAAAGATTTGTTACTCCGAATGTCCATTACTACCTGGATTCACTAAATGGAAAAAAAATCCATCTAAGTTTTATGGACTCACTGTGTTTTGTTATGTCGAAACTTCGGAGGTACTTAACAAACCTTATATCATTTCTGACTAATATAATAACACAAATTCTCCTCGGTAACAGTGTGTAACACAAGGAGCAAACGGAGAGTGATTTCTTCTTACCCTCCGCAGCTAAACTTCTTATTTCGATAGCGGAGCACATTCTTTTTGTTTTTTCTTCTCAAGTCTTTGTCATATTCAGCTGTGACCGTGTTTGTTATACCGGTAAGCAAATTTTGCATCATAGATTTTAGATACCGGTAACAAATTTAGAACCTGAATCTTTACTTCATAATTACGAAATTTTGATAAATATATTCATTCTCAAGGACATGCACTTTATCGCGCTTGCATGGGAGAGTTACATTTTTGAAATCGGTCAACTCTTAAAGTGATCTTCTATGTTTGTTTGTTTTTTCATACGGAGCTTGGGTTAATAACCGATTTTCGGTTAAGACATCTATACAGATTTATAGTAAAACATGTTGTCAAAAACATCATCCAATTCATTTGGGTAATGGTAATGAAAGCAAGGTGTGTGGAAAATGCCTTTTTTCCCCCAATTTTCAGAGGTTACCGATGGCCTACTTACAACCAACAAGACATAACATTTTATTTGATTCTTTTAAAATTTACAAATGGTAGTCGTTACAATTACCGAGTTCACTGATTTGCTTGATGGAACATACTAACGACAAGGCGTAATGTTTCATCAGATGGACTACGTCACAGAGATTACACGTACGTTTGTACGTTCATCTACGAGAGATGGAAAAGTGTGGTCTTTTTTTTTATTCCTCAGCATGAAAAGGTAAACAAGCTGTTATAATTGAGAATTGGTAATAATTTTGCAGAGGAGTTTGTTCTCGACACGAAATCGCTGTTTGTTATGAGTAGAATGTGTTTCCAACTCCAGAGAACTGCATTGTTCAATATCTTGTTTGTTCCGAACGTCCGTGAGCTACAAAACGATGCTATGTTTGTTGGGTTATAGAGACTGCCTAGATCAGATACATCTTTAAAAAGCATCTTATTATTTGGGAGTAAGGATGAAAGTATCCATGGGATAGTGAAATAAGAGGTCGAAATATTGAATTTCTGTAAAATGCGCGTAACGTGCATAAAGTGTTTAACGAAACAGTAATATTTCAACAGAAATAACAAATTTGGTTAAATATTCAGTTGTCTACCATTATGTACAGGTTAAGAGTACAATCTTAATATTTCGCGAACACATACAAGGTTTGTACACATATCCCTTCAGATATTTTGTTACGATTATGAACTGAATCAGATCATTACAATCTATGTTAAATGGTAATGTACAGTATTATTCCTCACGGACGTTCGCTGCTCTAGACATGGTAAACTTCCGCGGTGAATAGAAACTTGTTCCTCTGGGAAGATCCTGGTATAATTGGGTTCATATTAAAGCTTGAATTATACTCTTTCAGGTAAGATAAATGGTTTTGAGTAATTCCTACTTTTAGAATTTGGTGTTGTTTCGGCTCAATTGTACATCGTTCAAAATTCTGACTCATATACACCGATATTCTATTTATGCAGTATAATATGCTTCCATTGTGAAAGAATAGTTCTTCATACAAATGTAGATCAGGGATCAAATTAATCCAGGTTGATATTGAGGATTTTTGGAAAAATCAGAAAACAAACATTATCAGGTGATTTTGATAAATGGAACTAGCAAAGTGCATACAGACTTGAGGGGGAAAAAAAATCTGAAATCAGATTTAAATCTACAGAATATCATGACCGTTAATCGACGGCCATAGCCTTCGATGTCTCTTTGGTTGGCCGTGATGCCCCCCCCCAAAAATTATATACATATATTCTCAAAGCCAAAAATTTACCTGCCCTTTTTCATTTGGCCAGCACCATGCCCCTATGGTCAAAAGTGTGCCCCTTTTCTCTTTGCCATCATTATTTTCCGTCATATCACACATATCGAAAGGTCAATGAATTTATTCAAATTCAAGTAAATGCGGTATCTCTAGTAATATCAACACAATTACTGTAGTTGCCCTCTAAAAGTGGCTTTAATGCCCCTTGAAATTTTTGGGGATCCAAGGCCACTATGCCCCGAGATAAAAGTGCCCTTTTGAAAGTGGCCATGACCTTCAAAAATCTTATTTCCAGTCCAGTAGATGTTGACGATGGTGAAAGCGCATCCACAATGTTACAATCATGCATTATGACAAAAGGGGTTGGAGAAGGATACTTGTAGGTGCATTAATCCTACGGACAGTGACGGCCATGGTGGAGAAGAGAGAGAGAATGTAGATGATACTGACTGACATAGGAGTTTGTTCAAAATAAATTGACTTGCACAAAATTGCAGTGATAAGCTTGGCTTCACCAGATGAATGAAATTGATGAGATGATTAGCAGACCATGCAAGGACATTGGCGCTGTTACTAGGGATAAATACATTCATCATCTGCAGTTCTAAAAAAAAAAGGCACCTAAGCAAAGTACCATCTCCCAGGTAATATGCAGAAAGTGAAGGTGTTCACATAATAAGCAATACTGCTAAAAGTTTGTGTTCCAGGCCATTACAATGAATGTTGGAAAGTAGCTGTTGTTTCACTGGATGTTGTGAAGGAGAAAAACTGAGAAAATTGTTCTATGAGGATGCATGGCCAAAACACAACTCTTACTGGCTAGAATCAAATCAAGCTGTAACTACTCGAAAAAGATGAAAGTTTGATCTTAAACATTTTTTATTAATAGAGTATTAAGCTGCACAGTACAAATGTATATTATATATCTATTATAAAACATCTGCTAAGTGAGTGTAAAATATGTCTGAACTGGTGCATGCAGATAGAATACCCCAGGCCTTAGTAACAATTCATGTCAAAACAAATAATGTAATTTATGTAGAAACGCACAGGCAATGATTGCCACAGTTGATATAAATATAATGCTGAACACTTTGTACTCATAACGCATTGAACATTCCCTACAGTACATATTCATGTATTCACACATATTCGTTGCGAGTACTAAGTAGGCTAACAAGTATGTAAACTATGACCTAAGCCAGGGCTCCACACTAACTTTTATTTTTGGTGGCCCATTCAGGCCACCAAATTCTTCATTTCTGAAATTTTGGTGGCCCGACGTGCGTTTTTGGTGGCCCCGGGCCACCGGGCCACCGTTAGTGTCGAGCCCTGACTAAGATATGAAATCAGTACATGCTACAACGGGAAAATGAGTAAAAGTACAATCACAACCAAAAATTCTAAAGAGGTATTTTTGTGATTTCAACACAATTGGAACCCCAGGATATCAAACGAAAGTGAAACAAACCTCTTATCTGTTGATCTCAGCCTATAATCCTAGGGTAGGCAATCTTGGTACATCTGCGTGTATTGCCAGCTCATGTATATCATGCAGGTGTGGTCATGATATACTGTACCATAATGTTTACAGTCATACAAATATGCATTTGTCACATCTCACAATGCTTGGCAATGATCATTAAGCAAACCTGGACCTTGATACCTTTATATCAAGCTACCATCTGGCAATTACCATATATTCCAAGCACATTATAATACTACTACTAGACTACTAGTCTAGTTTTACAGACCTGTGTGATGCACTTATGTATTTCATGTATAAAGTGGTGTACATGTATTATTTGCCATGCGTAGATACGTGTATTTACAAAGTATAAGAAGCTAGTGAACTCTATCCTTTCTGACAGCTTTAACATGCATATCTTTTGTTCGAAATATAAGTATCATATTACAACCACAGGAGGATTAGTACAATGTATAAACAGCTGTGCCTTGTACATAGAATACTTTATGGTGAGCATTTGGTGCAATATTTGAATTTTAACGGCTAGCGACCTTCAAATATCACAGAAATGTTATAGCTTTACAATAGTCTTTTCATTCTGGTGGAATACATCACGTTCTGTGCTTTTGGGAAGGAATGCAAAAGGGATGGCCCATGTTTAAACATTCTTGTAAAGGGCCACTGGTTGTGTTACCCTCTTGTGTGATGATCGAGGTGCTACCTCCGTTCTGCCTGAAAGTTATATGCCACATAAAAAAGCTACTAGAGAAATGCAGTAAAATTGTGTGATTGTGTCCTTTCTAACTGGCACAGAACAACTTAAAATTCAATACATTCGTGTCAAAGACCTCTTGGTAAATAATATAGTAAAATAGGTTTTAAAATTTCCTCTCCCACTACCATACCCTCCCCTCTTGGTCATCTCCATAGAATGAGTACATGCACAGTGAATAAACAGATGCAAAAAAAATAAATAAATAAATAAACACCACATCAGCTCTTCTAATTTCCTCAAATATCAAATTTTCTAGCTCTTTGACTGACAATTTTCCAAATATTGCACCAAATGTGTATACCAGATAGATTCCACTCCTAGGTGTATGCAAAATCTCTCGTGTGGGAGGGGGATTCACCCTCCCCTTTGGTCCACCTTGCAAGACTTAGTACACAATGAAGACACAGACAGAAAAAAAGAGCTAGCTACCACATTAACTATTTTAATTGTCCTTGAATATTGATTTGTCTTCCTTTTTGATTGACAATCTTCCATATATTTCACCAAATATATCCACACCAGATCACTGAATTTCACTTCTAAAAATGTAAACTCAACAGGGGCGGATCCAGGAATTCTGTAAAAGGGGGGGGGGGCGCAACTAATATTTCTGGTGCCACTTCCGGGTTTCATTTCATTTTTTTTTTATTTCCTTTGTTTTTAACGGAAAACAAAGGGGGGGGGGGGGGCCTGCGCCGCTTGCGCCCCCCTCTGGATCCGCCACTGCTCAATCCCTCTACACAATCCCGAACTGCACCCTCCAGCTACAATATATTAGGAACTTTACCTTGATGAGAGGAATTAATGCAATGAAAGTTCACAAAGATTTAAGGAACATAAGAAGTTAATAGCAGTGGCGGATCTACGAGGGGGGGGGGGTTAGGGGGTTTAAACCCCCTTCTTGGGCTGCCAAGTAAAACAGAAAAAAGAAAAGAAAGAACACACAAATACACATCAAATAATTAATCGATAATTTTAAGACCAAAATAATAAAGTTGTCAATTTCATTACTGAAAATGCAAAATTTTTGCCCCGTACTCATACGTATAGACTAACAATATACATAATTATATCAATACACTAATATTTGCTTATGAGTAAATTTAATGTACATATATCCAGATGGTAGCCTCGCATCCTCGAGTGTGCCCCATGGAAAATATTTTAACTTTAGTAAATGGCCTACATTTTTCCTTTTCTTCTTTAGATGCTTTCTAGTACGGTAATAAAGGAATAATTTTTCTTGCTCGATACTTGTTAAATAATGGAGACATTTTTTTTTTGAATAATTTTGCCCCAAAAAGCAGCTTATTAATGAATTAGTTAAAAATGTCTTCAATCCCCCAACTAGCCCAATTAAATTGAATTCAGAATAAAAATCAGATGCGAATAAGGAAAAACGATGGAAGGACCAAAGTTTAACAGTTAATTGGGCAAATTTCCACAGCATATGGGACATCAGAGGGAAAATTTCAATGTCTGAGGTATGTGATATGCTTTATGTACCACAAGAAAGGGGATATTTTACACTTTTAAAAGATTATCTTTGTTATCATACTTTAGTAGGGATGTTGTAAAATTTAATTCCTGAAAAACTGCCAGCTCTGCTTCTAATGAGGAAAAAAAGTTTACCCCCAAATTGTAAGCTATGCAATGGGACTTGTATCATTCTACTGTAATTGCATTTAGGCCTAGAACAATATCAGACCAGTACATGTTATGAAATATATACTACAAACTACATTCTTGAAATATAATGTACATCATAGAAATCTTCACCGCATTTGCATATTTTGTGTATAAAATTCCAAATTCTGATAATACATGTATGTCATGCTGTAGCCCGACCAGACGCTGTTACGCTATGCGAAAACAGCGTCTGACGAGCGCGGCATGCAGCCTCAAAGTGAGGAACCTCAACACAACTAGCACTACAAAACTCAGGAAAATGTATACTTTTCTCCTTTAAACAGAATACTTTACTCACGTTAAATGCATGTTTCTATTACAGAAGAATAGTTCGCCACACTGGGTCCATGGAGACCACTTGCGATAAGTCCGTGGAACAAATAAATGACACTTTCTGGCGCAATTCCTGACCGTCGGTACGTCGCGACGTACCATGTACAGCGACTGGGCTGTGTATAGTTAGGCCTGGCGTGAAAGATTGTGCACCGTGTGGACATGCTGGATATGATGATCAATTTCGGTAAGTTTCATTGCGTACATTTGAATACTGATAGCATCAGATGTAGAGTAAATATTGAAAAGTATACTCATTGGGTTTGAGGTGACGAAAATGATGTTAAGTATCAAAATTCAAAGCTATCGTAATACGATTACGTCGCTCTCCTAGTGGTTGGTGGTCGCGCGCGTACAGCCCTGTCGCGACGTACCATGTACAGCGACTGGGCTGTGTATAGTTAGTCATGCTGTTACTTGTCACATTGTTTTACGTTCCACAATGTTATGTTATGAAGACTTGAGCATTTTTTTTTTCTCTAAAATTTTAAACTCTTGTAGTTTTTGTGGAAAGCAGGTTTCAGGAGGATTACTGATGATTTGAAGGAGTTCTTGTTTGTGATGCATCACTAAGCCATCAGTGCCAGTGGGTATGGCAAAGGATTTAACCCAATTGAACTTCTTATGGCTTGCATGCCCACAGATGTCACATCTTCTTCTGCAGTGTAGACTAGCCAGGAATGTATAGGGAGGTGCCCAATTGATCTTTTCACCTCCTTCCGTCATGTCCGTGTTTCTCGTTTCCTGTTAAAACAATCCCAAAACTGCAGCTCCGTTGAAGCTATAAACGGGATGAACAATCCTTGTTGTGCGTCAACAAGGGTGCAGAGGTGCAATAACCGTAACCCCCATGTTGTAAGAAAGCACTTAATTATTCTCCACAGTATTCACGGCAAGTAACCCGCATAAGCAGCGAGGAAGCGTAAGAGAGTTCCTACACTATTCGTTCCCGCAATATTTCGATACCCTACCCTCGACAGTTTAGTCTGTCTAGAGGGTAGCCCGACCAGACGCTGTTACGCTATGCGAAAACAGCCTGTCGCGACGTACCATGTACAGCGACTGGGCTGTGTATAGTTATCTAGAGGGGCGATTGGGATAGGATATCTTTAATTACTTGCAATATCTTTGAAACTTGAATTGGATTTCAAATCAGGAAAACACATTTTTTTTTTTTTAACTTAACCGTGTTTTACATTGGACATGTCCTGCACAGAAAACAAAACGTTCAACCGCTTCCGCGGCGATAGCCGACCAGACGCCGGCCGTGCGGAACACGTCGCGTTATTACAGCGACTGGGCTGAGTGATCGTTAGAATACAGTCGCCAGTGAGTTCGACCCCGCCGCAGTCGAGCTAGCCGAATTCGGTTTGTGTTATCCATGCCAGAGTTGAGGTCTTTTTTTCTTGGAGTGGAGTTGTCTCGCCCCCAAGCTGGGCTTTGATCTTTTGCAATATGATTAAGAAACACACAAACAAGGAAACATACTAAAATAACAAGAATACAAAGAGTTGGTCAGTGAAGGTGTAACTTAGGCGAAAACTTACATGAGAATATGGAAAAGCTTTACACCGAAAACTCAGCTTCTAAGTAGAGTAGGCAGTTGAATTTCCAGCAATATGGCGCACAGTCGACGCCGAGCCCAAGCAATCATACGCGTAACAATGTTAGAGGGGTTTTCCCACCAAGCTGAAGCCAGCGCCCAAACCATTATGCTCTCTATACTTCCTGTTATCGATACTATAGGCCTCCGCGGCGATACCGTGTGGAGTCAAACTCGCCCTGTTACGACCACAGAACTGCTATGGTTACGACCTGTACGGCACAAAACCACCACGTTCTCGTTCCCTTCCCCTTAGGCTTTTCTTTTTTTTTTTTCAAGGAAGCGATTGGAGGTTATTTAGTAAAAGTTTCGAACCAATTAACGGGGTCACATTCTCCAACTATGTTTCATTACAAATACAAGAAGGGTATTTCTGACAATGAATAGTCGGTTACGACACAAGTTTCAAGGAAATGATTAGATAAAATCTGGTTATTTTCGCCCATAATTTGATACCTATTTTTTTGTAAGATGATTTTTGTCAAAAGTTTGTGAAGATTGAGCAAAATATGAAGAGTCGGCTGCCATTCAAAGGTTTAAAGAGAATAATCAGATAAATTAGGGCATTTTCTGCCTTGGTTTATTCTTTCCCTTAAAAAAAAAAAAAAAATATATATATATATATATATATATATATATATATATATATATAATCTGATACGAAGTCGCCGCCCCTAGTTTATTCAGAAATACTTGAAAGATGATTTTGGCAAAAAAAAAAAAAATTCTAAAGATTGGCGAAAATGACTAAGGGTCGACGGCCATTCAAAGTCAGAAAACAGTACATGGGCACTGAGAAAATTTTAAGCGTGTCGTACTTGGTCTGGATAGTCGCTGAATAGAATGACTTCTCTAGCCTATCGACTGATATATTCCTTTAAATCATAAAAGTCGATGATACAGATAACATGTTCACTCTGTACTTCGTGACAAATTCACGACACGTGTTTCTGATAACATTTGGTTGAAATCAAAGGAAGTATAGATAACGCCCGGTTAAAGGGAATAATCAGATGAGATTTAGGCATTTTTGGCCTTTGTTTAATCTTTCCCTTTAAAGAAATATATTTTTTATTATATCCCTCACAAAATGCATCTCGTCCTCTGATTGGTCGAGAGCACTGTAAACAACAAAACATAATTCTACCATACAAGTGCGCGAAAAAGACTATACTCCCTAGGGAAATGGTAAAAACTATACCACGCTGGTGATTTTCGCGCCTTTTTTGCTTCGCGTCGCGACGCGAAATATTTCACGTGTAAATGAATGGGTATCGCAGCACCTTCGCTTCGCGAGAGATTTCATGTACAAATGAATGGGTATCGCGGCGCCTTCACTTCGCGAGAACCACAAGGCAC
Organism: Diadema setosum; assembly: GCF_964275005.1. NCBI lineage: Eukaryota > Metazoa > Echinodermata > Echinoidea > Diadematoida > Diadematidae > Diadema > Diadema setosum. Next base: position 8,611,117 of record NC_092695.1, read on the forward strand.
GCATACACTCAATACGTGTAACGTTAGAGAGACTCAGAGAGACTCTTATAAAGCCCTCATTCTACCTAAAAAGATGATCATGGCATTGTATTACAACAGAGTAGGCGATATCGTAGATCTATAATTAGACAACAACAATAAGCAAGCCAGGGCTCTTCGACGTACCGTAGGCCTAGATCTTTTAACGTTGGTTAGGCCTCATTTGGCCCTGGTTTTGAAGATGCATGTCGTGACTCGTAGAGATTATACAATAGAAGATCGTTCAAAGGATTTGGTGCAATGTCTGAGAAAGTATGATCCCCTAACTACGGTATACTAGATTTGGGGTAGTGTCTATGCCTATATCCCAGTGTAGGACTGTCTAATTTTGGGGAGTGACCCACCCAAAAGATGTTGACAAACTGCAGTAGGCCTGCTTATGAGTTATACCATTATTTCTAACGTTAGCGCAAGTTAGATCTAGTTAAGCCTAGCGTTATGGTTGTTAGTTCTACCTGTTTAACAGTAGACCCTAGTTACCGTAATCTCATCCTAATAATTATTTTATAGAGTGTCTATAAAACGAGTTAGAGTCTAATGTTAGCTGTTTGCCGTACTGTACGTTAGAACACGAATCACACGAATTTACAGTGGCACTCGATGCTTAACTGCTAGAATTTTTCCAGTGCCTAATCTAACCTTAGACTCGCTGGGGAATGCTATCCAAATTTACAATGTATACTTGCATTTTTAACAGGAAATGATAGTCCATATTCATGTACAGACAGCTAGAAAGAAGACAGAAAACACAATCAACTGCAGCTCACAGTCACGGTCACATCGTTGATCAGCTCGAGCACGCACATATACATCACCGGCACCAACGTACGTACTTGTTGACAGATCGGATACTAGTAGGCGTATTGCATGTTTGAAGCGCGTAGTGAGTTTGCAGTTTGCGCATGTTTACCAGTGCTATCCTAGTACGTTTTAGCGGCTGAGCGCGCAGTTGTCTCTTCATAGTACGCGTACGCGCTGCCCTCCTGCTGCGCTGAACTGCTTTCTTCCCGAGCGTGAATGACTTGTCAATCTTCTTGAAAAGAGTAAAGCAAGATGCCCTAAAAAAAGGGGTAAATTACAGAATACCAGCAGTCGAATACTCTTAAATTCATTGGGAGGGATATAAAACAAATATACCAGGCCAATTTTTCGAGGCACCGGTTGAAACTATGTGCCTTCGGTGACTTCAGTAGCACTATTTTCTTCGGGGCTGCGCCCCTCAGAAAATAGTGCTACTGAAGTCACCTCATGCGCATAGTTTCAACCAGAGCCTCTCAGGCCTGGTATATTTGTATAATATGATACAATGCGTCCACCCTTAGTTTGATCGGAGATACTTGAAAGATGATCTTAGTAAAAATTTGTAAAGATTGACGAAAATATAAAGGGTCGGCAGCCATTCAAAGTCAGAAATGAGTTTGGGCGCTGGGACTAAAAGTGGCGTATATTGTGTCTACGTATAGTCGCTGAAAACTAGAATGACTTCTCTCAACTATCGAGAGATCGACACAGATATATTCCTTTAAATCATAAAAGTTGTAAATTCAGATAACATGTTGAACTCTTTATTTCATTTCATATTCATCACACATGTTTCTGATGATCTTTGGTTGAAGTCAAACGAAACATTAATAGTCAGCGCCCGGTTCGCTGTGGTAAAGCGTGGATTTTGTAGGCGAGTGTCACTGAGGTATAAGTGATTTTTCGATGAAGTCAAATGAAACATTAATTAGTCAGGGCCCGGTTAAAGGGAATAATCAGATGATATTGGGGCATTTTCGGCATTTGTTTAATCTTTCCCTTTAAACAAATATATCTTTTAATCTGATACCTTCCGTCCACCCCTAATTCGATCGGAGATAGTTCAAAGATGGTTTTGGTAAAAATTTGTAAAGATTGACAAAAATATGAAGGGTCGGCGGCCATTCAAAGGCAAAAATGAGTTTGGGTGCTGGGATTATACCGGGTCTGGGTATAGTCATTGAAATCTGCAATGATTTCTTTACCCTATCGAGTGATATATTCCTTTAAATCATGAAAAGTTGTTAAAGGGATCGTATAGTTTTGGTTGAGACCTAATTTCAGGTTTCTAACATTTTTTGGTGAGATAATGAGAAACCTCTTATGAAATATGAAAGAGCATGTAATTCTGTGAGGAATTCAACGTTTATTTGATGGAAATTGGTTTTGAAATGGCTGAGATATCCAAAAAGAACGATTCTCTAGTCTTTATCACGATTGCTTTGTTTTACTTTGTTTTTGGATGTTTCAATCATTCCAAACTCGATTTTCATCAAATAAACTTTGAATTCCTCTTAAAATGGTATGTTCTGAACTAAGTGTTTTCTTGTTATCTCGCAAAAAGTTAAAAGCCCAATTCTCATCTCCACCAATGTACTATATAGATATCATGTTCACTCTGTATTTCGTGACAAATTGACGACAAGTGTTTCTGGTGATCTTTGGTTGAAGTCAAATGAGGTATTGAAATAGTCACCACCCGTGTGAATTTAATAATCAGATGAAATTTGGGCATTTTGTGCGTTTGCTTAATCTTTCCCTTTAAACAAAATATATACTTTTAATCTGATACCTCGCGTCCACCCCTAATTCGATCGGAGATATATCAAAGATAGTATTAGTAAAAAATTTGTAAAGATTGACGAAAATATGAAGGGTCGGCGGCTATTCAAAGTCAGAAATGAGTTTGGGCAGTGGGACTAAAAAGGGTGCATATACGGGGTCCGCGTATAGTCGCTGAAATCTGAAATGACTTCTCTACCCTATCGAGTGATATATTCCTTTAAATCATAAAAGTCGTTAATAAAAATATCATGTTTACTCTATATTTCGTGACAAATTGACGACACATGTTTCTGGTGATCTTTCGTTCAAGTGAAATGAAACATTTGTAGTCAGCGCCCGATTAAAGGGAATAATCAGATGAAATTTGGGCATTTTCGACCTTTGTTTAATCTTTCCCTTTAAACAAATATATCTTTTAATCTGATACCACGCGTCTGCCCCTAGTTTGATTGGAGATACTTCAAAAATGGTCTTAGTAAAAATTTGTAAAGATTGATGAAATTAGTATGAAGGGTCGGCGGCCATTCAAAGTCACAAATGAGTTTGGGCGCTGGGACTAAAAGGGGTGCATACTGGGTCTGGGTATACTTATAGTCGCTGAAATCTGAAATCACTTCTTTATCCTGGGGATGTCGAGTGATATATTCCTTTAAATCATAAAAGTCGTTAATAAAAATATCATGTTTACTCTATATTTCGTGACAAATTGACGACACATGTTTCTGGTGATCTTTCGTTCAAGTGAAATGAAATATTTGTAGTCAGCGCCCGATTAAAGGGAATAATCAGATGAAATTTGGGCATTTTCGACCTTTGTTTAATCTTTCCCTTTAAACAAATATATCTTTTAATCTGATACCACGCGTCTGCCCCTAGTTTGATTGGAGATACTTCAAAAATGGTCTTAGTAAAAATTTGTAAAGATTGATGAAATTAGTATGAAGGGTCGGCGGCCATTCAAAGTCACAAATGAGTTTGGGCGCTGGGACTAAAAGGGGTGCATACTGGGTCTGGGTATAGTCGCTGAAATCTGAAATCACTTCTTTATCCTGTCGAGTGATATATTCCTTTAAATCATAAAAGTCGTTAATAAATATATCATGTTTACTTTCACGAAAAACAGAGTGAACATGATTTCTGTATTAACGACTCTTATGATTTAAAGGAATATATCACTCGATAGGGTAGAGAAGTCATTCTATTCCACGACTATTCAGATCTTAAGAAATTTTTGCCGAAACCATCTCGCAAGTATTTCTAATTAAACTAGGGATGGTCACTTCGTATCAGATCTTAAACTATTTTTCTTTAAAGGGGAAGATTAAACAAAGGCAGAAAATGCATGAATTTTATCTGATTTTTCTCTTTAAACGGGCGTCGAGTATTCATGTTTTCTTTTCTTTTATTTGAAGTAAACATTATCCGAAATATCTTTGAAGAATTTAAGACATGGAATGCAGAGTGAACATATTATTGTCCGTATTATCTGCTCTTAAGGGAATATGCAGTAAGATGGAGAAGTCTTTTGAATTCTCAGCGACTATACCCCATGATGTTATACGCCACATTTAGTCCCAGCGCCCAAACTCATTTCTGAGTTGGAGTGGCCGCCGGCCAACCCTTTATATTTTCTCGAATCTTTACAAATTTTTGCCAAAATCATATCTGATATATTTTCGATCAGACTAGGGGCGGCCACGTTGTATCACATCATTAGACATTTTTCTTTAAAGGGAAAGAAAAACCAAAGCAGAAAATGCCCTAATTTATCTGAATATTCCCTTTAAACTTTTGAATGGCAGGGGACTCTTCAAAATTTGCTCAATCTTCACAAACTTTTGACAAAAATCATCTAACAGAAAATATGTATCAATTTAGGGGCGAAAATAACCTGATTTCATCTAATCATTTCTTGAAACTTGTGCCGACTATTGCATATGTTCTCTATAATTTCAATAACTTGTCAGAAATACCCTTCTTGTATTTGTAATGAAATATAGTTGGAGAATGTGACCCTGTTAATTGGTTCGAAACTTTAACTAAATAACCTCCAAACGCTTCCTTGGGAAAAAGAAGAAGAAGAAGAAAAGCAGTTCATGTAACAGACGTCCGGAACGAGAACGTGGTGGTTTTGTGCCGTACAGGTCGTAACCACAGAAGTTCTGTGGTCGTAACAGGGCGAGTTTGGGCTCCACACGTTATCGCCGCGGAGGCCTAGTATCGATAACAGGAGGTATCGAGAGCACGGTTTGGGCGCTGAGTTTGGGAGTTGGCTTCAGCTTGGTGATTTCCCGGAAAGTCCCCTGCTGCTATAGCTACAAAATGTAAACAATCCAATCTACTAGCATCCGATTCATTCGTTCATATTCAAGAGATCAGGGCCCCGTTTCATAAAAGATGTTATAGGATGGCAACTCTTGCTGGAATGGCAACTTCCAATAGCAACAGCCAATCTACTAGTATCCGATTCATTCGTTCATATTCAAGAGATCAGGGCCCGTTTCATAAAAGATGTTATAGGATGGCAACTCTTGCTGGAATGTTTAACTTCCAATAGCAACAACCAATCAGGAACCTGGATTCTTGTCGTTACCATGGCAATTGCCATTCCAGCAAGAGTTGTTATCGAATTGACCTTATATGAAATGGGGCCCTGGAATTCTGTCAAAGATAACTTCAACAAGGAATGGCACTGCAGTTTTTACTGGCCCACCTTGAACCCGAGTGTCTATAAAAAGTCTAAATGGCGGTATGTGGGGTATTGCTCCCCTAGACGTATAAATTGTGTAAGGTGATAAAACTGAGCAGCAAATTTTAATTTCACTCAGTTATATCAGTATGGACAGTGTTTACTTGCCATACTGATAAAACTGAGCGAAATTTATCACAATTATATACGCCTAGAAGTTGAGCAATACCCCACATACCATTTAGGAAATGTGAAACAATTAATGACAATCACATATTTATGACTGCTTAATTGTGACTTGCTGATATAGGCGGCGATGAGGGGGGGGGGGGGTGGTGCGGAGGGAATTGTGTCCCCCCTTCGATTTTTTCTTCTTTTTTTTTTGCGTTACGGTAATTAATTGTCAGCATTTTAAATGGAATTTGTCAGCCTACTACCATGGTACCCTTTAAAGAGCTAAAATGAAATGAAAATCAACTGTTTTCGAAGTTGAAATATTCCAAAGATTCTGCAGAGTGCACTGAACTTTCCTCGTTAGACCCACGTCCTCCACATGTTTTAGGCCTATCTACCTGTAGTGAAATGGATGGACACGCTGAACTAAAGGGTTAGAAATTCATTGCCCCTTATTATTAGCCCTTTTTGGCATAACAGTGTTGTATTTTAATCCTAAATATCTTCAAAATGATTCACCAAAAGGTTACACTTGACTAGAATTTCAAATCTAAAGTTTCTTCAATTCCATCAAGAATTATAGTGGATCGATCACTTTCAAAGTTTCTTTTCCCTTTGTCTTAATTATTGTAGCGCGAGAGTGTATCAAAAATAAAAATATATAAATATATCCAATCTCTCATCACACTATCTTAGCTGCTGCCACCACATGATTTAAGGAGACATGACCTCCAGGATTAAATGACCAGCTTTATCATTCAGCCCTAATTCACCAACATCAATAACCAGCTACGAGACAGAGTAGGAGGAAGGGGGGGGGGGGGGCACTAGGGGGGTGGAGCTGAGATACTGACTCTCTATTATTCGTTCGCTGATCAAGCTAGTGGCTAGTGCTTGTGCTGTAGCGGTCTGTTGTAAAGCCCCGTTGTAAACACGTGTTGAGTGACTAGTTTTACTACGTCTGAGTTGAGGTAAGCTAATGATTGTGCAAATGATTGTGTAATTGATGTGGTATTTGCTGTACAGCATGTTTATTTACAATATGGATCTTACTCCTTATTCTGTGTTTAATTTACCAGTACCAGTATCGCCATGCTCAACTCAATACCTGCACACACACAGTCAATACAGTCATAGCCAAACTCCAGTGCAGTGTCAGCTTCATAACATTCCACACACTAATGTTAGCACGTGCACAACACAACCTCCACACTACTCACGACGCATATAATACACTCTCATATTTACAAGGAGGTATGTACCTGTACTTACCTCCTGGCTTGATTATACCGAGCTTTCGATGAACGTGAGCCTGTCTGGAGTAAGCCTAGACATCTTGCCATACCTAGAATAAGATGTTGTTATTACTAAAGAAATGATTAGGAGAATTAAGTTACACTACCTGACTACCATGGTCTACAATTACCTCTGGCCTCTGTTACTACTTTCACTAAAGTGAAAGTTTCAGATCAGTCAGTATCACCCACAAACGTCACTGTGAGCACAGACACAAACATGTCCCAAAACATCACTGTCATTCAGTTGCTCAAGTATGTAACATTCAACCGGAAGTGGAACTTTAATAGCAGAGTACCAACTCGGACTCTGATCTGAACAATATGTACCGGTACATAACCAGAACAATTTGGTCGTCGCCAAGAAAGCCATAAAACAACAAGTAATCAACACGCGAATTGCCTATTAAAGTCTGTGACAGTGTGTGACCCCACAACAAAATACTAAGTGACGCCACTTCATACAACAACACTGCCATGTTAAATACTCGATATGTTGGCAATGTCCACACCATATCTGATACTGAGTGATAGAATATCTAAGTCCTCACAATTTTGTACCTCACTATCACCTTACAAATTTCTAAGTGTCACTCATATCATAAAATGACTACCGGGTAAGTTGTTTCAATTTGTCCCATACTGTTGAATATCAATCTCTCAGTACTACTGCCCTCGAAGTCAGTGCAATTTGTACCACGCTATATCAAGTGTCAAATTTCTAAAAACACTTCACATGACCCTAAAAATGTCTAAGTTGATACAATTTGTACTGCACTGTCAGGTGTCAAACTTCTAAGTGTTGATACACGTATCTCTGGAAAACGTCAAAGTTGGAGAAATTAGTACCTCACTACGCATTTAATAGGTTTCAAATATATATAAGTACAGCTTTATGTGTATGGTACTACTCACGAGTGTCTTGGACTATTCAACACCGTTCGTGTCTTGCCTCTCAGAACTCTGAGTACCTTCAACTTGTACTGTACAACCATAAGTGTCACTTCCCTCTCAGAATCCTAAGTGCCTTCGATACATACCACACTTGCATGAGTAACATCCGAATTTCACTGTACTATATAGATATAATTACAAGATGAATGGGGGGGGGGATAGGGAGGGGTAAGGGATCGATTGGGATAAGGTAGGTCATCGGACAACAATGCATTTGTGTGTTTCATTAGACTTTTATTCCACATAAGTCTAGGCTTATGGACCTTTTCTTTCCTACAACCGCAAAAGCTTAACCTGTACGAGGCATCTCCTATGCCTATCCTACTCGCTCTTCTTAAAGGGAAGGTAAACCCAAAGAGCAATGTGGATTGAGTGAAAGCAGCAACATTAGTAGAACACATTAGTGAAAGTTTGAGAAAAATCGGACAATCGATGCAAAAGTTATGAATTTTTAAAGTTTTGGTGTTGGAACCGCTGGATGAGGAGACTACTAGAGGATATGACGTATGAGTGGACAACAATACAAAGAAAATATAAAGGATATTCAACAGAAATTCACTTTTCTAGAATTATGAAAGAGCAGTGGACCAACCGCTTTCAGAAAGCAGGGGGAATAATTGCTACCCTTAACATATGTCAATATCAAGTTGATGGAATTTGTAATTTTCATGAAAAATGGATTTTTGTAGTATTTTCTTTATATTTTCTTGATATTGTAGTCCACTCATGCATCATAACTTCTAGTAGTCTCCTCATCCAGCGGTTCCAACACCAAAACTTTAAAAATTCATAACTTTTGCATCGATTGTCCGATTTTCTTCAAACTTTCACTGATGTGTTCTACTAATGTTGCTGCTTTCACTCAATCCACATTGTTCTTGGGGTTTATCTTCCCTTTAAATACACGTCAACCGACCCAGTAACTGGCCAATAAGTTACTTTCCTCTTTCTTCCTAATAATTCCTAAACCATCCTCCTCTCAGGGGAACAAACATACACGGAACCACCCCAGGCTGCTCACATCACTCACTGTGTCGGTGACTGTGGCCCCTACTCACCAACGTCTGTGTGCATACTCTGGCCTCGAGAAAACTCCCAGGTATCACTACCAAGGTGAATTTTATAAGTTACTGTCTTCAGGTCTTGGGTAGCCGACATTCCCAAGCCTCGGCCCTTGCTGTCTGTAAGTCTAACTAACAACACATCTCTACCTTCAACGGTTATGGACTCAAATAAAAAAAATATCCTTGGATACTCAGAATTATAATAACTTCCAATATTCTCACTCTTAAACTCTGTATATTAGGGAATGCCTTATTCACTATAACAACCAATAAGTATCACCTGGGAGTACACCAGTACCTGGGGACCAAGCCTAATCAGGCTATTTCTACAAAGTATCAATCAGTAAACACCGATATTCCTCGACTTAGAAAATTTCCAAATTGACAAACCTTGACGCACTCTTTCGTTGTTGCTTATGAGACACACTCTAATTCTTCTGAAAATGTACCTTCAGTCTACATTTTAACCACAAGTATTACCAAACTGTATAATCCATAAGTCTGTAAACTATCTGAAGTTCAAATTTAGCATTTTCCTCAGAATATAAGTAATCAAGATCGATTTCGTAAGCCTATAGTCAAAGATCGTTCAGTTGTTGCTCACATTATCTAAAAGTAATCAAGATAGTTTTCTTAAGCCGATTGTCAAAGTTCATTCAAGTTTCCCCATTCTTGTCAGTCCTACGAAAATATTACACCAAAATCCCTGGGTCCCAAATATAATTTTGATTTGTCATTTTCTTGTTGCTGGGCTGCATGGTGCCTGTAAAATATTCAATAAAAGTTACACAAACAAATGAAATACATTGTGTTCTCATGCTTTTCCTTGTAATCCAATTAGATTCAATCATAGCCAATGACATGACACTTTCAACTTCATATCAAATATTCCAAAAGCAATATAAGCATTCTCGTAATGAATTTCTACTTAACAACAAATCGCATCAAACATTCTGAACGTGATATGAATACTCCTTGGATGATTTTAACATCTTTCAAAATATTATTACCCTTAACTCTCTATCAAATAAAAGTTTAAATCTCATTCTATATTCTAACCTTTATCTCATTTATCAGCAGTCTAGAGGGAGAGAAAGGGAGAGAAAAAAGAAAAATAGCACATCGTATATCACTACTGGTCGGAGAGACAAACTGGTGCAGGCTAGACTGAAGACTTGGCCGCATTATCTATAGTCAGTCACGCTACAGACACGACCTGAACTAAGTCATTATTTGAAACAGAAGCTAAAAAAAAAAAAAGGTTTCGCCGAAACATTAAAAAAAGGATTTCACCTCAACCAACATTGCCTCTGAACACCGACAGAGAGAGAGAAAGAGAGAAAAGAGAACAGTGTCTACACAGACACTTCCGAAATTGCAAAAATATGAACATTTATTTTATCCCTAAAGTCTACTCACTCTGAGAAGATGCGTCAACACAAACTAGGGAAGCTAGAAGCTAGGAGAAAGAGCTGAAACCGCAAAGCTATTGATTCAGATCAGGTCAAAGGGCGAGTGAAAGTTTTGACGCTTCACTTTTGTCAAGCTTACCCGTACCCAACGGTAAGTTCCTTGCCGTCAGCCTGATTAGTGCTGAAAGCTTATTGGTTGAAATGCATCGCTATAATGAGCTTTGATTGGTTATTTTTTTCACACTTTCACTTCAGCTGCAGAACTGACCAATAAAAGTTTAATAATTATGCGGGAGATTTAATCCAGTGGATCCTGCAGTTGCCGCTTCACTCTTCAAAATACACATTTTTAGAACATTTCTAGCGTACTGTATATATTTCCACATTTGACGCCACATTCACTAGACATTTTTGGATTCTTGATGCTTGTAACAAAAACATCTTCCATAACATTGCCGTCGTACCTGGTAATGATTATGTAAGCCTACAAGGCAAAACATCCAGGGTACGCTCTATGCAAATGAGCTCCAACGGGGGCAGGGTTACGTTACAACATCATTACTCCTTTTGCTCACCCTTGCCTCAAGTCACTCATCCCTTCTCTGCTAACTGTGATTGGCTAGAGTTTTTGCGGACAGAGCGGTGATTGGCTAATAGTAAAGAAGCATGCCGCCAAAAAGAGACTTAGTTAACCAATCAGACTCTGAAGAAGGGATTGACATTTAGATCCCTCTGAAGTTCAATTTGCAACAAAAGAGGCTAATTTACGTCCACTTTGGTAATGAAATCTGCAATTCTGTGCATTTCATGCAATTGCCAGAGATATATATTCTCGCTCTACACAGAAGTATATGCTACGTATACATTGCGATACAGAGATTATACGCCTACAAGTCCAATTCTCCTTGGTGAGCTATATGCAAATAAGCTCAATGTGTGTGTGTAACTGGCTAAAAATCACGCATGTGTTACACAATGCTGTGTGTATGCGATGCGCGTACCCAGTATCTCGATTGCTCGCTTGATTGATCTGAGCGCGGGACAGTACGTTTTGTGTAATGTGAATTGAATGTATGGTATACTGTATGTACTGTGTGATGTTCGCATGAGCTAGCTAGCTGCCTATACTTCGTACGACTACGCCTTCTGTTCATCGCATCGTCGATCGTCGTCACTCGTCAACTATACTGTAATCTATTAATCGTCAGATCAGATCAGACTAGTGAGTGCAGACCACATTATAGATAGGGTGGCCATCATGGACGATGACACATCGTCATGGGTAGCGGATATTAACGCCGAGTTGTCTATTCTGAACGCGGACGATTGAGTCGGAGACCCTGTATCATGTACTTGCTCTGGCGTGTGTAAATTCAGGACGGGGAAGCGACTGTGCCCGTGCAGGGCCAACGGCCACAGTTGCACTGCACAGTGTACCTGTGGCCATGGTAGAAGGGGGCCGTGCACCAACCGACATACCGTTTCATCATCTTCAGTAAATATGTCTAAAATCTATATCTAATCAACTCGCACACATTGAGCGTGAGACTCACGCTCACTCAAGCAATTCAACCAGTTTTGACTGTCTTACTCTGATTAACAAAATCTCATGCTAAACCCCCCAAATGGAATGTACAATTGTACCTACATGAATACAAAAATAAATATATCTCTAAATTCTCTGATATTCCGAATATCGATAGGCCCAAGCCCAAAAATTCGAGATTTTCCCGTGTGGGTGTAAACTTTAAGCTTAACCAATAATAATCATTTTTGGTTCACGCACAAAGACGAGCTATTGTGTTAGGATTGGTTTCTACCTATGCCATGTGAGCGTAGCTTGTACTTTTGGCAAATTACTACAACGTAGTACAGTACATGTATGGCTATGACGTGTGCTTTACATTGCTTTACGTACACTGACAGTGTACGTTCGACTTACATACATATTGTACGTACGTACACAGTGTGTACGGCCGCACAGCAGGCCGCCAGGCACCAGCCAACTTAACTTCAAGTCAAAGTAGGGCCTAAACTAGAATCTATTGTTAGATCTATCATCTAACCCAAGTTCTATTGGGTTAGACTACATGTATGATGGAGCTTGCGATAGATCTATTCAATTATTTAAAATTTATTTGCAAATCCTAAATCATATTCTTGGGGAATTTGCATAATATGATTGATATGAAACACTTCTCATTTAATGGGACTAATGACATTTGCTACCTACTGCTGGGTCAGTTTTTAAGAAGCGATAAACTGACCCAGCAAATGTCATTTCGATTACGGCGTTATCATAATTTGACATAAATGAGAACTTAGAGAAGTTTTTCGCGGAATTATACATAGAAAAATAGGCCTACTTGTCGATCAAACGCAAAGCCAAAGGCCCTAAAGTTACTGATAGATTAGAAAAAGTCATTCCACTTCAATCATTGATTCATGTAGGTCTAATAGACTTCTAACGTTACTTACACATCATCTGGATCTGGATTCCTTGAAGTTGTTGACTTGGCCAGCTGGGGTTGCTTGATTGGCGTAAGCCGTAGCATTACAATTCCACCGTGCATGCATAACACGAATTTGCACATTCTAAATTCCTGCAAAACTGTTTGTGCAACTCCAGCAAGTGAAAAGCAAATTTTTCATCGGCACGCTGACGCTGAAGCTTCCCCCTCTGCCACTGGTCTCTTTGTACTTGTCCTAAGCATGCTAAGAACACGTCTCTCTGAGTTCTCCACTCGTCGACAGCGTCAAACAAGTAGATACGTTTCCTCGAGTTGGACGGCTGTTTGATCTCCATTGTGAGGTTTCATTACTAAACCAAAGCCAAGGCTAAGCCGAAACAGTACAGCACTTTTTATTGTAAATAGTACACGCATACCACACACATTATTGATATTGACATACCGGTACCGACAACTTTATATCAACTTTGTTATGTTACGATCCGGCCCAACGTACTGTACGTATAACACAGCTGACGCAGCAGACTATATTGCACGATGAGATCAAAACAACCTGCCATATGGCCATATGCATTGCAACTTGCTATACATGAAGCTTAGAGTTTTAATATTTCTTCATCAAAGCATATTCATAAATACCAAATATTAAACAAAATAATATATGAATGATTTAAAATATTGTTATATAATATTTTCAGACATTTTAAAATACTATTGCTTAGATTGCTGAAATTGGCACCATAGTGCAAATAAACAGAGACTGGAGCCAGATACGTACGTACGTACACCACACAGCTCTACTGTTGTGTCGCCGCGACCGGTAGGAGAGATTTTCATGCGCATGGATGGTTGTGCGGTTTTGTGCGTGCACCCATTCGGCCCCATTTGGTAGGTATTCGGGCGTCCATGTTAAAATTACAGTGGACGGCTCGCACGGCTCTCGTGCCCCACTGGTTTTTCGCTGGTGCGCTGCGTAGCGTCGTGTTCGGCATTCGGTACATACGGGGGTACTATAACGGGGGAAGCAGCTTGTCGTGCTTTTCTACTGATCTGCGAATCGCCTGCGACGACTGTATGCCTTTAAGACGATCAAGATGCAGAATCTTAGGTTTACTACAACTAGATTCTTGGATGCGGTACACTACATCAGATAGTCTGTGTGTAATAAGGGAAGGCCCTGTCCACTTGAACATTAACTTAGGACAACACCTCGCCTCCTGTATGTACCATGCAGCCACACCCAGTCCCCTTCATTATAGCTTCTTAGCTGTGTGTTTCTGTCATATGTTCGTGCTTGTTTTTGTGCAGCTAGTTTCAGCTTATGTCTTGCATTGTCGTGTACATCATGAAGTGTCTGTCGCAACTCAAGTGCATAATCTGATTGCTCTTTCTCTTCTCTTTCAGGATGAGGGGTTGCAGTCATGACGTCGATCGGAAGAGTAATCTCCCTGCCTAGCATCATCATGGTCGGCATTTCACCTGTCGATTCTTGAACTGCAGTGCGATACGCTAACATTGCGAAAGGAACTTTCTCATCCCAGTCACATTGATTTTCCTCTGGATTGAGGATGGACGCTACCATGCTGATGAGGGTACGATTGAATCTTTCCACAAATCCATCTCCCCTTGGATGGAATGGGCATGTTCTAGTCTTTTTAATGCCCAGCAACTTACACACTTCTGCCATAAGATTAGATTCGAAGTTCCGTCCTTGGTCACTGTGTAATTCTTTAGGCACTCCATACCTGCAGACAAACTCTTGAACAAAGGTTCTTGCTATTGTACTTGCTTCCTGGTCAGGCAGTGGATAGGCTTCTACCCATTTGGTGAAGTAGTCTCCCACTACAAGTATGTACTTGTTTCCATTCTCAGTCTCGGGTAGTGGTCCCAAAATGTCAGCTGCCACTCTTTAAAGGGGGGCTCCCTCTTGATACTGTTGGAGGGGTGATCTATTCTTTTTCGGGGGAGTCTTCAGTCGTGCACACACTGTGCATTCTCTAACTGTTAATCTGACATCAGCAGCCAAGCCAACCCAGTAGTATCTTTGTTGTGTCTTGTGCATCAATTTATTAACTCCAAGATGACAGGCTGTTTTGGCACTGCGTAATTCAGTCAACACTCTGTGTCGAAGACAACGTGGTGAGACAGTTTTCCAGCTGATTTCCCTCCCATCAGCTGATTCCCATCTCTTCATTAGGACTCCATCTTTAACTTCTAAAAGATCCCAATTTATCCAATAAGTCTTGACGGAGGAAGAAAGACTAGAGATATCTTTCCATTCAGGCCTGTGTGCATTTTCTTCTTTCCAGCAAAGTACATGCTTGATATCAGGATCACCTAATTGTCCACGGTGTATGTCTGTCGTTGTGATGGACGGTGACAAGCTGATTGCTTGTACTCTTTCTGTGATTTCTGACTCCATAGCTGTGAATATTCCATCCACTGCTTGTATAAATCACTCCATTCAATCTATGCATAAAAAACAGTAACAGGCAACCATTATGAATAACAATTATTTACAACATTCTCTTCACTGTCATATCTACTCCTTATTACAGACATCTGCCCGCTGACCACACTGTGCACAGGGGCGACGTGAAAGTCCATCTGTATTAGAATGCACTCGACCAGCTCGATGCACCAGGGTGAGTTCGTACTGACTTAATTACTTCAAGCCAGCGAGCTAGTTGTCCCTCAGGGTTCTTGAAGTTGAGCAGCCATCGCAGTGCTATATGGTTTGTTCGCACAGTGACTCTCTGTCCATACAAGTAAGGTCTGAAATGCTTCAGAAAGGTGACTACAGCAAGGAGCTCCCTCCTTGTGACGCAGTAATTCTGTTCTGCCTGTGAGAGTGTCCTGCTCGCATATGCAATGACTCTTTCTCTTCCATCATGCTCCTGTGACAAAACAGCTCGATAGCATACTTGTTTGCGTCAGTGTCTAGAATGAACTCTTGCCCCATTACTGGATAAGTGAGAACTGGTGCTGTGACGAGTTTCTCCTTCAGTGTTTGAAATGCAGTCTCACACTCGGATGTCCAGATGAAGGGATATTCTTTCTTGGTGAGTGCTGTGAGGGGTTTTGCAACATCAGCAAACTTGGCAACGAAACGACGATAGTATGATGCCAGCCCTAAGAAGCTCCTCACATCTGTTGCGTTGCTAGGCGTTGGCCAGTTTGCCACTGACTCTATCTTGGCTGGATCTGTACTCCTTCCTCTCCTACCAGATGGCCAAGATACAACACTTGTGTTTGGAATAACTGACACTTCTTTGGCTTCAGCTTGAGCTTAGCCTCACGTAGCCTTGTGAAGACAACTTGCATTCTTGCTACAACTTCATCAACTGTTGGTCCAAAAACAATGATGTCGTCTAGATATATGAGAAGTATTCTCCACTGAAGACCAGCAAACACGTTCTCCATCAAACGTTCAAATGTTGAGGGGGCATTGCAAAGCCCAAATGGCATTACTTCAAATTGAAATAATCCACCTGGCACAACAAATGCAGACTTAAGTTTTGCATCCTCATCAAGGGGAACCTGCCAGTATCCAGCAGCTAAATCCAGCGTGCAGAAATATTTGGCACCCGACAGATAGTCTATGGATTCATCTATTCTTGGTAGAGGGTGTGAATCTTTCACCGTGTGTTGATTTAACATTCGGTAGTCAACGCAGAAACGTTTCGAGCCGTCTTTCTTGTCAACTAACACCACTGGTGATGACCATGGGCTTGCAGAGGGAGTGATGATGCCTCGGTCGAGCATGCTCTGTACTTGCATTTCAATTTCTTGTCTTTGCCCCATGAGGGGTCGCCTTGGTAGTTGACGAATCAGGGCTGCACACGTTGTGTGGATGGAGTGTTTGACTTTATCTGTCCTGCCAAGATCATGATCTCCTTCACTGAATACATCTCTGTTTTGGGAAAGAAGTCTTGCAAGTTTGGCATGGTCAGTTTCATCAATGTTTGTCAATGATCTGTGATACAAGTCATGCAAAAACTCTGGTACTGTAGGGGGAGCTGTGACTTCAACTCGTCTGGTCAGAAAGGATGCATCTCCTCCCATTGTACATGGTATGCGAACACCATTACAGTACATCTCACAATTATGACAGTCAAGAAGGCTTCCAGTTCTGCTGAGAAAGTCCATTCCCAAGATGCCTTCATTCTGTATGTCTGCAACTACAAACTCTGTTCTCAGCATAGATTTCCCCAGCTTCACATCAGTGGTCAATGTTCCATAAGCTTTGATTTCTGCCCCACTAGCTTGTTGCAATCTGACATCAACATGCTGCAACTTCTCACTGCGATCATTCTGCAACATGCTATATACATTGCAATTCAAAATGGGAACTGTAGCTCCAGTATCAATAAGAAATCGAACTCTTAACACCAAAAATCTCAACAACAACAAACATGCCATCCTCTTCTTCGTTGATGGTGCAAACAGTCTGTGAACTTGTAACTTGTGTTCCCTGTAATTCTACATTTGCTGGCCATGCTTTTGAGTTGGCCGTCCCCTGGCCATGCTTTTGAGTTGGCCGTCCCCTGGCCCACTGGGAAGGCCTGTCGTTTCCCTGTGCTGCTTGGGCTGGGCACTGTCGACTGATATGACCTTCTTGGTTGCAATAGTAACACACAATTCTTGGCTTGACCTGTTTTGGCTCCACTGTCAAATTCTCCACAAGTGTAGTAAGTCTGAAGACTAGATTTCAACTCTTCAATCTCCCTTTTTGTCTCACTTGCAGGTTCTGGTTGGACATTGGAGCTCATCTGACAGACATAACGAGCTGGCTTGTATCTGTCCCGTACCTTCTCGGACTTCATAAAGGACTCGGTGGCAAGAGCTGCCTGGATGGCGTCATCGAGTGTGACAGGGTGGGCACGCCTCCGAGAAGTGACCCTTGGCAAGCCGCTCTCTCGCATCATCACCCAGCTCAGGATATGCAAGCTTTGACAGGTCGCGGATAGCCTGGCCAAGTTCTTGCAGAGATTCATCCTTGTATCGTCGCCTGGTTCTGAGATCAATTAGGAAGTTTTCTGCCTGTTCGCCTGGGCCAAACCGCCTGTCCAAACAAGTTACCAGCTGACTATATGTGATGGGCACTCCTGCCGGTAGATTACTCAGAACTTTCAAAGCTGGCCCTTGCAACCTCGTAGCTAAGTACTGACCGGGCTTCTATGTCACTCCAGCCATTTAGCTGCCTTCAGGCGTCGAAATGTCGGCGATAATCAAGCCACGGAGTCTTGCCTGCAAATCTCTCAGGCAGAACGTCTGTGCGGCCTTGTGTGCTCTGTACATGTCCCATCGCCTCTGTAACATCTTGACTTGTGATATAACTTGGACTTCCTCGGAACTCTGCTGCAGTGTACACCTGACGCCTCTCTTGCGGAACAGCGTCCTCGAACTCTCCCACTTTAAGCACAACTTCGGGATCGACGTAGTCAACAGCCCATCTCTTTGAACTGTCGTCGTGGATGCTTCCATCTGCACCAACTCCAGACATTGCACTGGCAGCCCTATTTTCTGTTTCTATGTCCATTATGACCTGAACTGAGGAAGATGTATTTTGTTCTTACTACTATGTTTTGCATTTATATTAAACCAGATTTCCTGTTGGGAAATTCATTAAACCCATATTGGTTATCACTTTGTTTTTCTTTACTCAGAGTGTGTCTCTTGCAACATTAAGAATATTTTTCTTTTTATTACTTTTATTACAGCTTCATAACATTCCACGCACTAACGTTAGCACGTGCACAACACAACCTGCACAGTACTACTGGCCCTGCACTCCTACTGTTCTCGTTAGCGTAACTCTGGTAGCACATTACACTCTCATATTATGCTGAGCTTTCGATGAACGTGAGCCTGTCTGGAGTAAGCCTAGACATCTTGCCATACCTAGAATAAGATGTTATTATTTTGTTATTTCTGTGTATTGTGTTATTGTTGTTGTCGTCGTTATGTTTTTTTTGTGGCCGATTGCATATCTTTTTCCATTCAATTTTCCTGGCACACCTGGCCCCATAGTGTCTGTGCCACAAATGTGATATGTTATATAGTTTATACGATTGCATCCTAAAATCCTAGTAAGTATTGTTCATAGTATCAACATCATTATATCAATTAGTAAAATGTACAATAGTATATAGAAGAATTTAAATGAATATGTCTATTTGGTATAACAAATTGGTGCTGTTGTTGTTTTGTTCCAGTGTTCCACGTTTTACAAGCGTGGCTTTTTTAGTGGAACACTGTTTTCCATCATTGTGATTATTTACTATTTTTGTTGCCATGACAAAGTGCATTGTTTCTTTTTTACGACACCATTAGTGTATAATATACTTTATATTGTATTGAAAAAATCCTTTATCGGACGAGTGTAAGAGAAATGAAAAAAAAAATTGTATCACTTTGGATTATGTCAACTTTTTCTTTTCTCTCTTTGTGATGATGGAAATAAATAAATAAACTATTAAACTATTAAATTAAATTAGAAATAATTAGGAGAATTAAGTTACAATACCATAGTCTACATTACCTCGATCTGTTACTACTTTCAGATCAGTCGGTATCACCCACAAACGTCGCTGTGAGCACAGACACAAACATGTCCAATAACATCACTGTCATTCACTCAACAGCATACACATGTACACAAGTCACATGCTAGCCTTTGCAAAACCATCAGCCTGCAACCATGCTACTCATGTAGACAAACTAACAATACATTGTAATTCTAAGTTGCTCAAATACATGTATGTGACATTCAACTGAAACTTTAATAACAGAGTACCAACTCGGACTCTGGTCTGACTGTGTCAAACTGCTAAGCATCACTTCACATGTCCCTAAAAATGTCTAAGTTGGTGCAAGTTGTACCTCACTATCAAGTGTCCAATTTCTAAGTGTCGGTACACTCACACCTTGAAAATGTCTAAGTTGTTAGAATTAGTACCACACTATCACCCAGGTATCAACTCTCTAAGTGTCAGTACACTCATCTCTGGAATACGTCTAAGCTGGAGAAATTTGTACCTCACTATGCATTAGGTTTCAAATATCTATCTACAGCTCTAAATGTATGGTACTACTCATGGGTGTCACTTAAAGTGTCTTGGACTATTCAACACCGTTCATGTCTTACACCTCTCAGAACTCCGAGTACCTTCAACTTGTACGGTACAACCATAAGTGTCACTTCCCTCTCAGAATCCTTCGATACATACCACACTTGCATAAGTAACATCCGAATTTCACTGTACTACAGTGAAACCCCGTTATAACGAGTTCGGTTATAACGAGGAACCGCTTATAACGAGGTGATCGCGTCGGTCCCATTTTCCTTTGCGTGTAAACCTATGGCAGAACGAATCGGTTATAACGAGTTCGGTTATAACGAGATTCCGGTTATAACGAGGACAATTTCGGTAAATCATGATAAAGAAAAACATAAGCAATTTGATCGGATATAACGAGGTTCCTTTTCTTGACTAAATAGCCGCTTTCAAACACGCGACAAACGAAACATTGAAAACGAATTCACGCTATCCACGTCTTTTCCCGTTTTCCAGAGAACCGTTCCTTCCGTGTTTTCTTCTAAATCACGCGATAAGACACAGGAATGCCTTCCGATGTTCCTACTAAATTATTAAACATAGTCATTCGATTTTCTCTTTCGCGAGAAACGCGTGCGTGATATATGGTTAGACCACAGCGCAACGAGAAAAAAAAATAGATAACGCACTCAAAAACTGTTCATGTAGCGACACTTGTGGCCAATAATGGATAACTGGAATGCTTGTGAAACTCATCATTATATCCTTTCCAATTTTAGTTCTGACTTCCAGTTCTTTTGCTGGTTAGCAAATATGAGTTTGGATGATCGAAAGCCGAAATAATGAAATCATCGCGATCCCACCGGGTGACAGTAGCGTTAAAATATAACGCATGTTTACCTACTTAATCGGTGTTCAGAAAAAGAAACAAACGCATTTATTAGTTTGAATAGATCTGGATTTGTTAATTATCATTTAACAAATGATAATTTGAAAATGAGTGTGCATAATTAAAGCAAAAATAATTAGTGAAATCATCGCGATCCCGCCGGGTGAGAGTAGCGTAAAAATAATTAAATAACGCATGTTAATACTTTAATCGATCTTCAGAAATAGAAACAAACGCATTTATTAGTTTGAATAGATCTGGATTTGTTCATTATTATTTAACAAATGATAAATTAGATATGAGTGTGTATGATTAACGCCGAAATAATTGATAAAATCATCTCGATCTCGATCTCGCCGGGTGACAGTAGCGTAAAAATAGTTGAATAACGCATGTTAACCGACTTAATCGGTGTTCGGAAAAAGAAACAAACGCATTCAACAGTTCACATCAAGAACGGATTTACAAAACGCGAAGAGATTTTCGGAAGAAAATAAAGAACGCATTTTTAATCCCTTCGGGCGCAATGATCATACATTGTATAAAATTACAGCCGAAATGATTCATGAAATTATCGAATTCCCGCTGAGCACCAACAGCGTAAAATACCTCGCAAGTTAGCGGTAAACAACGCCTGTATGTTACTCTGAATAATCATCGCGATCTCGCAAGGTGACAGTAGCGTAAAAAGTTGAATGACGCATGTTAGGCCTTAACCTAAATCAGAAAAAGAAACAAACGCATTTATTAGTTTGAATAGATCTGGGTTTGTTCATTATCACAATTTTATCACGGCATTTCACAATGAAGATTTTTCTTCCTTTCATAATGGTCTACCAGGTACAGATTTGCGTAAAAGGATGACAACCTTCCACATTCAATCCTGTCGCATATTATTTTTTCAAGCACGGTTGTACAAAACCCAATGAGATTTTTCGGAAGAAAATAAAGAACGCATTTTAATCCATTCGGGCGCAACGATCATACATTATACAAGATTACAGCCGAAATCACTCATGAAATCATTGCATTCCCGGTGGGCACCAACAGCGTAAAAAATACCTCGCAAGTTACGGTAAACAACGCCTGTATGTTACTCTATTTTGCGCTGGTGTTATTAAAAAAGAATTAACTTGTCATTTCAGCCCCTATTTCTTCATCTAATTCACAAATAAGTTCCCGTTATTCCCTCAATAATAATGATCCATAATTGTGTAATAACAACGTAAATTTAAAGGATGTTCTTAAGTTTCGTTGATGGGTATACTTTTTATTATGATGTCGTGCTTATGTTTTTCTCTGTTTTTGATGTGTACGGTTAGGTATAACGAGGTATAATATCGCCGGTCCCACGGACCTCGTTATAACGGGGTTTCACTGTATATAGATGTAATTGCAAGGTGAGTCGGGGGTGGGTGGGGGGAGATAGGGAGGGGTAAGGGATTGGGATAATGGACAACAATGCATTTGTGTGTTTCATTAGACTTATATTCCACATAAGTCGAGGCTTATGGACCTTTTCTTTCCTACAACCGCAAAAGTTTAACATGCACCAGGCATCTCCTATGCCTATCCTACTCGCTCTTCTTAAATACACGTCAACCGACCCAGTAACTGGCCAAGTTACTTTTCTCTTTCTTCCTATTAATTCCTAAACCATCCTCCTCTCAGGGAAACAAATAAACGCGGAACCACCCCAGGCTGCTCACATCACTCACTGTGTTGGTGACTGTGGCCCCTACTCACCAACGTCTGTGTGCATGCTCTGGCCTCGAGAAAACTCCCAGGTATCACTACCAAGGTAAACTTTATAAGTTACTGTCTTCAGGTCTTGGGTAGCCGACATTCCCAAGCCTCGGCCCTTACTGTCTGTAAGTCTAACTATCAAAGCACATCTCTACCTTCAACGGTTAATAGACTCAATAAAAATATATATCTTTGGATATTCAGACAACGGCGTAGCCAGGATTTGATCTTAGGGGGGCGGTTAGTCTGCGAGGGAGCGAAGCGACCGAGCCCGAGCGAGCGGAGCGAGCGAGGGGGGGGGGGAGGGTGTGGGAGGGGGGTGTCCCCCCTTCCTACGGTAAGAACTTTTTGCATTTTGATGTTGCAAATGGTGTAATTTGATGCATGTTTTTGCGCGTTTTATCGACGAGAAACAGTCCCACTTGTTTAAGGTAGCAGTATATTTTGATGTAGATTATTATTGAACAATATTGCCTATAAAATGGTACAATTTGAATACACTTCTTGTGTTAATTCTTTTCACTGAATATCATGAACGCGACTGAACCCGAGCGAGCGGAGCGAGCGAAGGGGGAAGGGAAGGTGTGGGAGGGGGGTGTCCCCCTTCCCACGGTAAGAACTTTTTGCATTTTGATGTTGCAAATGGTGAAATTTGATGCATGTTTTTGCGCGTTTTATCGACGAGAAACAGTCCCACTTGTTTAAGGTAGCAGTATATTTTGATGTAGATTATTATTGAACAATATTGCCTATAAAATGGTACAATTTGAATACACTTCTTGTGTTAATTCTTTTCACTGAATATCATGAACGCGACTGAACCCGAGCGAGCGGAGCGAGCGAGGGGGGGGGGAGGGGAGGGTGTGGGAGGGGGATGTCCCCCCTCCCACGGTAAGAACTTTTTGCATTTTGATGTTGCAAATGGTGTAATTTGATGCATGTTTTTGCGCGTTTTATCGACGAGAAACAGTCCCACTTGTTTAAGGTAGCAGTATATTTTGATGTAGATTTTAATATTATTGAACAATATTGCCTACAAAATGGTACAATTTGAATACACTTCTTGTGTTAGTTCTTTTCACTGAATATCATGAACGCGACTGAACCCGAGCGAGCGGAGCGAGCGAAGGGGGAGGGGAGGGTGTGGGAGGGTGTGGGAGGGGGTGTCCCCCCTCCCACGGTAAGAACATTTTGCATTTTGATGTTGTAAATGGTGCAATTTGATGCATGTTTTTGCGCGTTTTATCGACGAGAAACAGTCCCACTTGTTTAAGGTAGCAGTATATTTTGATGTAGATTATTATTGAACAATTTGCCTATAAAATGGTACAATTTAAATACACTTCTTGTGTTAATTCTTTTCATTGAATATTATGAACGCGACTGAACCCGAGCGAGCGATAGATAGGGGCATATCCCCTCCCACACGAAGGTGATTTTGCGTTTTCAGACCTGAAATTCAGCGATCTGGTGCAAATTTTTGGTGCAATACTTTTTCATCGAAGTGTTAAAATCAAGTAAAATAAAAGTTTAAATCTCATTCTATATTCTAACTTTTATCTCATCTATCAGCAGTCGAGAGGGAGAGAAAGGGAGAGAAGAAAGAAAAATAGCACATCGTAATTTTATATCACTACAGGGCCCCGTTGCTAGAAACTTTGCGTTTAAACGCAACTTGCAACTGATTGTCACTGGCCAATCAAAATCATTGTTGCATGCATGTCTTCTTAATAGGGCAGACCCTGAGCCAATCAGAATGGTTGTTTCAAAATTAGCAATTATTTGCAATTGATTGCAACTTTCTTGCAACGGGGCCCTGGTCGGAGAGACAAATTGGTGCAGGGTAGACTGAAGACTTGGCCGCATTATCTATAATAGTCAGTCACGCTACAGACACGACCTGAACTACGTCATTATTTGAACCAGAAGCTAAAAAAAAAAAAAAAGGTTTCGCCGAAACATTAAAAAAAGATTTCACCTCAACCAACATTGCCTCTGAACACCGACAGAGAGAGAGAGAGAGAAAGAGAGAAAAGAGAACAGTGTCTACACAGACACTTCCGGAATTGCAAAAAATATGACCATTTATTTTATCCCTAAAGTCTACTCACTGTGAGAAGATGCGTCAAGACAAACTAGGGAAGCTAGAAGCTAGGAGAGGAGCTGAAACCGCAAAGCTGTTGATTCAGATCAGGTCAAAGTGCAAGTGAAAGTTTTGACGCTTCACTTTTGTCAAGCTTATGTACCCGGACCCGACGGCAAGTTCCTTGCCGTCAGCCTGATTAGTGCTGAAAGCTTATTGGTTGAAATGCATCGCTATAATGAGCTTTGATTGGTTAATTTTTTCACACTTTCACTTCAACTGCAGAACTGACCAATTAAAGTTTAATAATTAGGCGGGAGATTTAATCCAGTGGATCCTGCAGTTACCGCTTCACTCCTCAAAATACACATTTTTAGAACATTTCTAGCGTATAAATTTCCACATTTGACGCCACATTCACTAGACATTTCTGGATTCTTGATGCTTGTAACAAAAACATCTTCCATAACACTGCGTCGCAATGATTATAAGCCTACAGGTACAAGGCAAAACATCCAGGGTACGCTCTATGCAAATGAGCTCCAACGGGGGCAGGGTTACGTTACAACATCATTGCTCCTTTTGCTCACCCTTGCCTCAAGTCACTCATCTCTTCTCTGCTAACAGTACTGTGATTGGCTGAGAGTTTTTGCGGACAGAGCGGTGATTGGCTAATACATATAGTAAAGATTAGAAGCATGCCGCCATAAAGAGACTTAGTTAACCAATGAGACTCTGAAGAAGGGATTGACATTTGGATCCTTCTGAAGTTCAATTTGCGACAAAAGAGGCTAATTTACGTCCACTTTGGTAATGAAATCTGCAATTCTCTGCATTTCATGGAATTGCCAGAGATGTATTCTCGCTCTACACAGAAGTATATTATGCTATGTATGCATTGCGATACAGAGATTATACGCGTACCTGAGCTATATGCAAATGAGCTCAATGTGTGTGTGTAACTGGCTAAAAATCACGCATGTGTTAAGTTGAAAGTTTATTTACTCACAACCCAAACTCTGGGTATCGGAGTCCAATGAAAAACATATAGCGCATTATAATATCAATAAATAATAACTGCAAATAACTCTGAAAAGTGTACAAAACAACTATAACACAAAAAAAAAAATAAGAATGAAATGCGATTGATGAAAAGAAAAAAAAATGTACAGAAATATACAATATATACACAATATATGGTGAAAAAAAAAACAACCAAAACAAAACAAAGAAAGGGAAATATGACGAGAGAGAGAGAAAGAGGAGAGAGAGAGAAGGGATATGGAGGTGAAGAGGGAGAGTGAGAAGGACACAAGACTGGTGAATTAACAAAAGATATACGAGTGACTTTTGGTTCAGGAAAAAAAGAAGAAAAATAGAAACAGAAAAAAGAAAAACGCAAAGACATACGGAAATGAATTCATACGCTAAGTGAACAAGAATGAAGAAAATATGGAGACGGGAACGAGAAGAATAAGAAGTAGAGAGATGGAAGAAAAAAGGAGGAGAGGGTGAAAAGATAAATAAGTTATCAATTGTAAAGAAGGCACAGCCTGTAAAAAAGGCATGTAGTATTTGCAAAAAGGATAAAAAATACTAATAATCTAAACATGTGTCATTATATAATTACAAAACTTGGTTAAATTGGAAAGGACTGTTTTCTTTTGACAATTAAATAATTGATCCATCTTCATAGTGTTTGGGTATTTCCAGTAATATTTTTTAAAGTATTTCTTACACATCGCATACACACAATGCTGTGTGTATGCGATGCGCGTACCCAGGGGCCTTGCCGTCGGCATCAATCACGCGCTAGTGCCTGAAGGTGACCTTGACCCCTTTCTCTACTCGCATTTATTTGCAAACATCATTCTACTATGATGGAACCTACTGAAATCAGTACACTTGTACATTGTTTACCGTATACAGATACATCATCAACATTCTCATATTGCAATGACATTGCCATGCATGGTAATACACTGTACTTATGAGTATAGCCTATTTCAACACTCAGACATGTAATTGCCATCAGCGTCTATTTGTGGCTTACATACAACTGCATAGCCTGTAAATGGCGTAAAGAAAAAAATATGGGGGGGGGGGCGGGGGATACCACTGTCACAATACAATGAAATACAGTTATTTCTTTTTATATTCAAGACAATAAAACATACAGTGTGTACTTCCGAACATAACTGAGATATACGTGTACAGATTGAAGAAAATTTGATAGAATAAGAGAAACAATTTGTCAAGAACCACTCGGGATATACTGAATTAAATGATCTGACTGTATTATGGCGCATGTATCGGGAGTGTGAATATCCACAATGTGGAACTATACCGGGTGCCCCCCCCCCCCCCCAAAAAAAAAAAAAAAGCGGAACGGTGGATTTTAAGTACCTTGCGTTTTAAAAGTGATATATTTTTTCACATCATTAAAAAGAGCATCTTACGCAGGAGACAATATAATTTGGTTCAGTACTTTTTATTCTACGCCAATTTCTGTAAATGCAGTCATTTTCAAATTTCGCCGGATTTTTGCGACTTATGAGATAATAATTTGGTTGCACCATGCGTTCCATACGGTGAATTGTGTAAGCTCGTTGATCCATTTATGTCAACAAAAGATACAGCTTTCACATTGGGCGCGCACACATACACACACAGTGACACACACACATACACACACACTGTTTTTTGTTTTTGTTTTTTTGTTTTTCCTGGTCCGCGCCCACTGTGAAAGCTGTATCTTTTGTTGACATGGATCACCGAGCTTACACAATTTCACCGTATGGATCGCGTGTTGCGCCCAAATTATTATCTCATAAGTCGCAAAAATCCGGCGAATTATTGCTGCATTGACAGAAATTGGCGTAGAATAAAAAGTACTGAACCAAATTTAATGATTTTGGGATCATTGTCTTCTGTGGAAGATGCTCTTTCTAATGATGTCAAAAAATATATCACTTTTGGAACGAAAGGTAATGAAAATCCACCGTTCCGCTTTTTTGGGACACCCGGTATGAATTTTGTAATACAACAGCGTTATATTTTATTCAGACTTGAAAACTAACCCTTAAATGTATATTATACAGGTAGCATCCTGTCTAGTATTGTGTCTCTGTCCATGCCCGTGGAGGCGGGGGGGGGGGGGGGACATGACGTATTGTTTGGACATGTCTTCTTCTTTTTTTCATGAATCTTAAGTTTAACCGGAGCATTTATCATACTTGTATATTAAAAAGTCTCCATGTTGAAGAGAAAATGACTTTGCTGTATTCTGTTAAAAATTTCAGTGTTAGTTTGAACATGCTTATTTTCAAGATTGCTTAAAAAATAGAAAATTTCCTTAAAAGTAATTGGGAGTTTTGTGATTAATGAAACTATTGTAAGGATATATTAATTGTGTTTTTTTTTTGTATGAATTTTTCATTGTAATGGCTTTGATATAGTTACAAGTTTATTGTTCCTAAACAATTTTTATGAGCTAAATGTGGTGTAAAACGGGTGCACGTCACGAGACCGACAGTAGGCAAAGAAGGCCCACGAGACCGACAATAAGCAATAAAGGCTCACGAGACCGACATCAAGCAAAGAAAGCCCACGAGACCGACAGTAGGCAAAGAAGGCCCACGAGACCGATAGGATAAACAGCGCCATCTACATGTCAATTATACCTGTACAGGGTGTTCTATGAATGGCAAAATAACATACTGGCGGGTGCAATTTCGTCACGCTATCAAGTGAAAGATGGTAACCATCTACATATGAACGACATCAAATATGTACTTCTACATACTTCTAGGGGGGCACGTCTGTCAGGGAGCTACATTGTTATCAATTAGAAAAATATAATTGTATTCTGATGCCCCCCCCCCAAAAAAAAAAGAAGACAAAAAACACAAATGAATTAATAACAGAGGACAAGAACGATGTATGGATTAATTTTAGAGTTTTAATAATGCCATCGTGCTATTTTTAATATATGCTTTCCCAGTTTTTATCTAGAAGATGGACAGGATGTACTTTTTACCTCTTCTTTTTCTCGATTCACTTGTTACTTAGGCTATATTAGATATCCTACCCTCCTGCTTAGACGTTTTGGAGTAAGATCTATTTGTAATTTTCTCTGTAACTTTGTAACTAATTTTGTCGTGAAATACAATAGCTGTTTTCATAGTTGCATCTTGCTTTTTCCGAATCCCTAACGCTACCTTAATAGACGACTACGTTATTTTGTTTTTAATTAATACTAAATCAACACCCTCGCAGGTTTATTATGGAAAGATTTGTTGCACACTTTTACTGAATTTTGTTCATTTTTTTCACAAACACACACCAATGCAAACACAATTAAAGATCCTTCTCATTTCAGGGGATGGGGGCAACTGATGGGGTAACACCCTGGCAACTCTTCTTTTCCATCTCTCCATTATCTTCTTATGCCTGTCGGTCTCGTGGGCCTTCTTTGCTTAGTGTCGGTCTCGTGAACCTCTTTTGCGTAACGTCGGTCTCGTGAGCCTTGTATTCGTAGCGTCGGTCTCGTGGGCCTTTTAAGTGTAGTGTCGGTCTTGTGGGCTTTGTTTGCTTAGTGTCGGTCTCATGAGCCTTATGTGCGTAGTGTCGGTCTCGTGGGCCGTATAACTCTTGGGCTTATTTTATTTGATGTCGAACTCCTGGGCTTTATTTACTCCGTGTCGAACTCGTGGGCTGTATAACTGGTGGGCTGTATGACTTGTGAGCTGTATGACTCGTAGGCTGTATGACTTGTGAGCTGTATAACTTGTGGGCTGTATGACTCGTGGGTGTCGGTCTCGTGACGTGCACCCAAAATAACTGGGTGGGGGTATATTGTCAGTTACCATCTATAATTCTTATTGATCTTATTTATCACACTGTATTCCAACATACATGATCTATCAAAATATAAGCGATTGTTAAGTGTTCAGATTAAATAGAAAATTGTTCTGATTCCACTTTTTTGGCATTTTTCTTTTTGTGAAATTTTTGTAATCAAGAGTTAGTCATTTATTTTGTGATAAGAACTTTCTTGCATTTTAGTTTCAGACTTTTTCATTTAAATAATGATATGATGATTGGGGGGGGGGGGGTATTCATCGAGGCCTGTACATCATCCTCATACAACAGCATTTTTTATGCGTCCTTATTATACGAAATGCGTCCTTATACAAAGAAGGGTTGGAGTACTAGTGGTGATTTTGAAACCCTAAACAGGGAAACTAATCTATCCTAAGAAGGCTTCAACATGTTCAATGTGTACTTACTGGTATTTTACTCGCTTTGCCAAAGGACATCATCACCAGTCATGTGGAATAATATTGCTTTCCCTTAACTTGACTGTTTTTTTTTTCCTTCTGATGTATAGATTATTAATGTTAAATGCGCTTTAGAGCCATGATGTTGAAGAAGGGAAAGAACTGAAAGAACTGATTCCACAATTTTGGTTTCATTTTAACAGCAGTCACCGAAACAGTTGGATTTCATATCATTTTATCTTTTTGAACAGGTTTGTAGATTGAACAGAATCCATTAAAAGTAGACAAGATATAAAAAATAAAATTGATGGGTACAAACCTGAAGAAATGGTGGGGGGCGTAAGTGCCCACCCCCCCCCCCCCCCCATCGTCGCCTTGCAAGTCACATTATGGGCCTATAGTGGTGATTTAATATTCATATCCCATGTTTCACATTCATATAAATTTCGTGCGCCGGAAAAATGGGGGCGCACACGCCGCCCCCATTTTTTTCTTTTTCTTTTTTTTCTTTTTTTTTTAAAACAAAAAAAGGGGGGAGGGGCGCCCGGTGCGCCCCTGCCTGGATCAGTCACTTGAATTTTAATTTCGCCCAATTTTGTATAGATCCGGATGTATCATGTATGGACCGTGAACTTTTGTTTTTGACACTGGAGTTCAGCGCGCGCTAGTAACATAATGTATAGTGCCATTCCATGTTTAAGTTGTATTAATTTGACAAGAATCCAGAAAATCCATACTTACATGACGTGACCAATACAATTGGTTTCTGCACCATATCGGCCAGTATGTGGACTGTTGCTATGGCAGTGGAGACATTCATGCGGACGTTGTATATAAAAATTAAACGAGGGTGAACAGTAGGGGATTCCCCAATAGTACCCGTCATGCGCCATATTGAAGGAAATAAGTGACTGCGAGCTGAGTTTGCAGTGCAAAGCTTTACCTTATTCACCATGTAAGTTTTCTTATACACCTTGATAGGCCAACTCTTTGTGTGTGTTATTTTAATTCTCTGTTTGTATGTACCATTTGATATTATTAGTCGTCAGGAGCTCACACTAGTCACAGACATTGTTTTATACGATTATTATTATTTTTTTTTTTTGGCTAGATGTTGCTTTCACGAATTGGCACTGACGCTATCGTAAATGCACTTATACCCGACTGCGCTGCGATATCTTCGTGTGTTGTTAGATTAGTGATGTAGCTTAGATTCATGGAATTCGCAAAAATCAAGCCTTCGCATATATAACAGCTTATACATTACATCTTTCACTCATGTGTCTTATGTTGTAGGCTTAATACACGTATGTACAAGTTACAGTGAAAATATAGCACAAATGATACTTCAAATGAATCAACTTATAATATATAATACAAGTATTTAGTTCTGTAAACTGAAAAAAAAAAGAAGCTTAGAAATCAACAACATGCATTCTTTCAGAGCCCATGTACATGATTGATTATTTCTATTTGCTCATGCTTTGTTGCTGCAAAGTACATGTATTATAAAGTTGTATCAGAAATTCAATAGAAAAATATGTGAACCCCCACGTCAGAAGGATTCGAAAGTTGCTGATGGCTGAGACGAGAGTCAAGTTTTGAAGTCAGATTATCAAAATTGGTCAAAACTCATTGACTCTTTGTTTTGGGCATAATTTTGTGTCTAATCATCTATCATCTGCCAAAATTTCAAAGCTAAATGATCAAAGGAAAGGCCAGAAATTAGGGTGGTTTTTTTTAGGTTAAACGGAGCAGAAATGTGTCCAAAATTTTGATTTAGCGCCGTTGAGAGACCCCCCCCCCCCCCCCTCCTGCCAACGTTGGAGTGATCCTATTGGCCAATGCGTGGCATCCTGGTTGCTGATTGGCCATGCGTAGATCACTTGCGCTAAGCATGACTGAACATTCAAAGGTTGCTGGGGGCATACCTTCTATTGTCGAGAGGTGTAGCTGTCTTAGCTCTCCTTGATCACGATTGCGTCCGAAGGAAAACTTGAAGCCGATTTTCTTGAACACCAATTTCCTAGACCACTCGTCATAGTCTCATAACATAATTGATATCTCAGCAACCGAGTACTTTCATGAGTCTTGTTAATGCAATTAAAGCGGAAGAGTATAAAGGAATAATGTCATGTCATTTGTCATGTCATTTTCAGAAAATCGACCTTCCCCGACTTTGTGATCCTTTTGATGTAGCAGGTCACACATTAAAATATTAACATATTAAAACCTTAACAGAGAAACACCTACCGCAGGCATATAAACAATATTCCAAAATACATTTATTGATTGTTTCATTAAGTTGAACATGCACACACATACACATTACATGGATATTTCTAACAAAAAAAAAAAATATGATCAGATAGTACTTCTTCAGTGTTGAATTGCGTGCTAAGCCTAACCTATAAATATGTAACTTGCAGAGAAGATCAATAGTGCAATCGTGTTTTTGATGAAAACTGAAAATGGGGGTCGTCTGGAAATGATACAGCATTTTGTAGAGGCAGTGTCGAGAATGTATATTGTAGTAACAATGTAGTAACAAGTTTGTTGAATTACGCATTTTCCTGAAAGACAATCCGTATGATATATTCACGATGTCGGAGACATGGTAGAATGCAGATTATCCCTCTGCTTCCCTTGTTGTTGACGGATACCATCTGGAAAGATATGACCGTGTAGAAAGAACAGGAGGCGGAGTTGGTGTTTTCATAAGTGCCGCCATCACATATAAAAGAAGGACAGATTTGGAAAAAGATTCATTAGAACTAATGTGGTTGGAAATTAAAATACCAAACAGTAAGTCATATTTTGTGGGAATAGTATATCGCCCACCGAGCACGGATGTAACATTTTTTGAAAATCTTGAGGAAAATATTGAAAATGTATGTAATTTCAGTGATAAGATCATAGTGATTGGAGATATGAATTGTAATATGTTAACTGAAAATAATTTTTCACGTAAAATTGTGCAAATATGCAATACTCTCCATATGTCGCAGATTGTATCCAAGCCAACGAGGATAACTCGATATAGTGAAACATTGATAGATTTGATTTTGGTATCTGAAACATTAGGTGATCTTTTTTCAGATGTATACTCCATGGCCATATCTGACCACTCCTTGATTTGTGTGATTTTGAAAGAGTGTACGCCTAAGTCAGTTCCGAAAATTTCATATATGAGGTCATTCCGTCAATACAAAGAGGAAGATTTCTTTACTGATATAGAAAATGAACAATGGCACCTTTTGGAGTCTGAAACGGATATTGAAAGTTTGTGGGGTAAGTTTAAAGGAATATTTTTGTCTATTTGTGATAAGCATGCACCTTATATAAGTGTAAGACAAAAACTAAACCCGGCTCCTTGGATAAATGATGAGTATTTATTGATTGCGCGTCAACGTGATTATGTCAAATCAAAATTTAATAAGATTAGATCAGAAATATTATGGAATGAATATAAAAAGTTACGTAATAAAGTTAATAATTTGAATAAAAAATTAAAGAGAGAATATTATAGTAATGTTTTTCAAAAAATTGGAAGGAATGATTTTAAAGCCAAATGGAAAAAGGTGAAAGAGTTATTACCCCGTAAGAAAGAAAGCAATATACTGAAATTAGAAATTGATGGTGAAATAATTGAAGATAGATATGAAGTAAGCAATGTTTTTAATTCATATTTTAATTGTATTTGTGATAAACTGCGGGAAAAAGATAAGGTTGTGATGAATGATAGAATTGAGGTTCCGCTGGAAGTAACGAAACAGGTGTTTGAATTTAAAGAAATTACTGAAAATTTTGTACAGAGGGAACTTGAATCACTTGAGCAAAATAAAAGCTATGGTATTGATGGAATGCACCCCAGACTGCTCAAAGCAGCCGCTAAAGTGATTGCTAAACCTTTAGCTTTTATGTTTAACTACTCTTTGCAAATTGGAAAATTACCAGCTGATTTTAAAATAGCTAAAATTATCCCTGTATATAAAAACGGTACAAAAACAGATCCTGTTAATTATCGGCCCATTTCGGTTTTGTCTACTGTAAGCAAGGTATTTGAAAAAGGAATCCACAGCCAGCTTTATAATCATTTGAAAGAACGCAATTTGCTAGCACAAAGTCAGTCAGGTTTTCGACCACTGCACTCTACACACACAAGTCTTCTTGATGTTACTGAATATTTACTGGCGAATATGAGTTCAGGTTACATGACAGGTGCCATATTTCTAGACCTTCGCAAGGCATTCGATGTTATTCCACATGATAAACTTTTGGAGAAACTTAAACGATTTGGTATAACCGGAAAAGAGTATTTGTGGTTTCACTCATATATAACAGAAAGAAAACAGTGTGTTTCAATAGACGGCAAAATTAGTGATTTCCTGACAATGAAGTCGGGTGTACCACAGGGATCTACCTTAGGGCCTTTGTTGTTCACAATGTTCATCAATGATCTTTGTCATGTCCAATTTTCTTCATCCACCAAGCTATCATTGTATGCTGATGACACGTTTATGTTCAACAGAGGAAAGTCATTGCAAGAAATAGAATCTTCGTTACAAAGCCAATTTAATCGCATTGTTAACTGGATGTATGCTAATGATATGTTTATTAATGTTGGTAAAACAAAGGTTATGCTGTTTGGGGCAAGAAATAAAGTAAGAAATAAACAACTTAACATTATTTGTGAAAATGAGAGTCTGGAAACAGTTGTAACGATGAAGTATTTAGGTGTAATTTTAGACCCTTATTTAAGTTGGTCTAGTCACGTGGATCACATTGTAAAAAAAGTATCTAAAACATATGCATGTCTCCTTAAAATTAAGCCCTATGTTAATCAGAAAATATTAATTGATTTGTATTTTTCTTTAATTGTTCCTTACCTGGATTACTGCTGTACGGTCTGGGGCAACAAGACTAAAACATGTACGCAAAGACCCCGTTTACAGTGCGAGGCTCGGCCGCGGCCGAGCCGCGGCCGAGCCCAGCCCCGCTTCAGTGTAAACGCGCAAAAGGCCAAATGCGAGGCCAAAATTGGCCTCGCATTTGGCCTCGCTCTGGAGGTGGTCTCGGCCGCGGCCGAGCCGCGGCCGAGCCCTGCCTCTTCTTGGTGTAAACGCAAACTGGGCCAAATGCGCGGCCAAATGCGCGGCCAATTTTAGTCAGGCTTCCAAACCCTCTGCCTGTATCTTTCACTATTCAGGATATTAACCCCCTGAACGTCGAAAACTAGTATAGTTTACGGTGGTTTTGTCCTGCAAAGGATTTTTTTTTTTCCTTCGGCAAAGGCCTTTGCCCGAACGGCGACTTCGTCGCCACGGAATTCATTTGGCAAAGGGTCTGAAAACCAGACAATACCAAATTGCGTTTGTTTACAAGCAGAGTGCCACTACGACAAAATATTGAAATGTTTGAATCAAAAGCGCGGCCGAGCCCAGCAGTGTAAACGGACAAAATTGCGAGGCTCGGCCGCGCAATTGAGGCCGGACTCGGCCGCGGCCGAGCCGCGGCCGAGCCCGGCCCCGCACTGTAAACGGGGTCAAAGACTGCAGAGATGCCAGAATAGGACCCCGTTTACAGTGCGAGGCTCGGCCGCGGCCGAGCCGCGGCCGAGCCCAGCCCCGCTTCAGTGTAAACGCGCAAAAGGCCAAATGCGAGGCCAGAATTGGCCTCGCATTTGGCCTCGCTCTGGAGGTGGTCTCGGCCGCGGCCGAGCCGCGGCCGAGCCCGGCCTCTTCTTGGTGTAAACGCAAACTAGGCCAAATGCGCGGCCAATTGCGCGGCCAATTTTAGTCTGGCTTCCAAACCCTCTGCCTGTATCTTTCGCTATTCAGGATATTCACCCCCTCAACGTGGAAAACTAGTATAGTTTAAGGTGGTTTTGTCCTGCAAAGGATTGTTTTCCTTCGGCAAAGGCCTTTGCCCGAACGGCGACTTCGTCGCCACGGAATTCATTTGGCAAAGGGTCTGAAAACCAGACAATACCAAATTGCGTTTGTTTACAAGCAGAGCGCCACTACGACAAAATATTGAAAGGTTTGAATCAAAAGCGCGGCCGAGCCCAGCAGTGTAAACGGACAAAATTGCGAGGCTCGGCCGCGCAATTGAGGCCGGTCTCGGCCGCGGCCGAGCCGCGGCCGAGCCCGGCCTCGCACTGTAAACGGGGTCTAGGTTTGCTCGGCTGGCCTTAAATGCCGATAAATTTTCCTCTTCTTCTCCTCGGTTGAAAACGCTTCGGTGGCAGTCAATCGAACAAAGACTTAAATACCAACAATGTATAATGGTTTACAAGATTTTAAATGACAGAGTGCCGGCTTATCTAAAACCACTCATTGTCATTAGACCAGTGTACTACCACACCAGATACGCAGTCAACAGCCCCCTCTTTGTGCCTACACCACGGACAGAATACATGCGAACATCTTTTTCTTACCAGGGAAGTGCAATACTCAACACCTTACCAGTATTCTTACAAACTTGCCCCTCTATTGAAAGATTTAGAAAATTATGTCGTCAATTGAGTTACACGTTTTAAACAAATATTTATTATGGTATAATGGTTATTTATTGAATGTTTTAACTGTTTGTATTGTTTTTTTTTATGATTTTTTTTTTCTTTAGCTCCATTACCCCCTTTATGGTATTTTAAACTCAGTTTTTTATTTTTGGTGTGTCATTACAGTAATTTCTATTACACATTTTCTTTTTTTTTTATAATACATTTTGTTTATGCCGAATTCAGAATACATATTAAGTCAGTCTCTATGGTCTAGTATCTTTTAAAGCTTGTATTGTTTTGTGTATATGTGTTATACTTGTATATGATTTTTTTTTATGAAGTCTATTGTAATCCAATGTTTTTATCATGTATATGTACACAGGGCTCCCCTGGAAAGCAGTTGTGAAACTGAGGGGACTACCCTGTTTAAATATGACGGAATAAATAAATAAATAATAAATAGCCACTGGAAATTGGGTTGACGTGACATACTGTGCGTTTTCTTGCTATTTATGCAGTCAAAACACAGCTCACTAATAGATAAAGCGAGACTGTCATAAACGCGTTAAGACTATAGCTGGCATGCATGATTGATCACACAATGCTGATTCATGTTAGAAGGCCATTGCACTGTTAGTTTTGGAGTTGCTGTCGTTTAAAGTCAGTTGCTGTCTTTGCACACAATGTTGTGTGAGCAAACATTACTTGTCAGCAAGCTAGCTGATACCAGGCATTGAAATATCTTTTTCAGCTATAGGACTGTATCGATACATAATATTGATAGGTCAAATTTATGTAGGGAATAACCAAACCTAGGACATCTCCAATCTGAGCAAAATATCTTTGTACTATTGCAGGATGTTTCCTTGAAGAGAGACATTAATGCACAAAACCTTGTGGCGTTAAATTGGCAGGCACATGCATACCCTAGTAGGCCTACAAAGGTATTATGCCCATTGCTTCTAGAAAGATTAGTGTTTATACCCCAGAAGTTAATGCTGTATGCCAAAGATACAAGTTTTACAGTATTCGTGATTGTCAACAAAAAAGAGGGAGAGAGAGAGAGAGAGACTTCATGCATTCTATTTGTATGATACTGTAATATGGAGCTTCATGAAGCCATATCATCCTCATCCAGGCTCGCCTCATCCATGAGCGTAAATCACGAGAGGGATGGGGGGATGAATCCCCCCCCCCCTGAAATTGAGGAGGGGGATGGCCTGTACAATCATTGCCCCCCCCCCCTGAAATTTGAGAAAAAATGGAGGAAGCAGAATTTTAATGTGAATGTATCAATTTTGGCTATTGCACGACTTTCGTACTCCCGCCTTCAGACAGGTAACAGAGCTGAACAGTATTCTAGGATAA
Organism: Diadema setosum; assembly: GCF_964275005.1. Classification (NCBI taxonomy): domain Eukaryota; kingdom Metazoa; phylum Echinodermata; class Echinoidea; order Diadematoida; family Diadematidae; genus Diadema; species Diadema setosum. The sequence continues at coordinate 8,648,735 of NC_092695.1, forward strand.
TGCATACATGATTTTCTCAAGCGCTCGCTCGCTTCGCCAGCTCGCGAAGAAAGTAATATCGACATAAGGTAAGGTCCAGACGTTGACAACGTCAAATAGTATGGGCCTGCATGTAAACATGCTATGACGCGTGTAACTCGGGACCATCTGCAAATAACGTACGAACACAAAGAAACAAACAATAACAAAAAATATACCGCCATAATTGAACCCCCCTCCATTTCCTGAATCATTCCTGAAACGACGATGAATCTGATGACTCAGTCAGGGTACATGTATGGGCATACCCAGGGATGATCAGGGGCGTCGAATCTATCTCGGGGGGGGGGGCACAGAGGCATTTACCCCGCTCCTTTCTTTATGGAAAATTGTCCAAATACCGCCAAAACTATGAACCAGATCGTTGAATTGCAATCATCACCTGATCATAAACATGCAAAAGCTCCGCTACTGGATCCCTTTCGATAGACTCTGAACACTTTTTGAGATTGACGTATTTCCTAGTATTTTATCAAAGACCGTGCAGCAGATCTTTAACTTACAAAAGCTCCCTCATATGCAGAGACGTCGACGGGGGGGGGGGGGGGGGATGGTGCCCCATGAAATTAATGGGGACAAACATCATTTTGCTCCTCCTCGTAACTCCCGAGATGTGGAAATGTTCTTACTTTTTTTATAGAAAACTGTCTAAATATTTCATCCGAAGATGGCTGAATTTCATTTCTGAAAATACGTGTACAATATCTCCCATGCGTAAGAGGGGGGTAGGCCTACCCCCTCCCATACTTAATAATAATACACTTTAGATTAACTGATTTCAAAATGTTTCATTTAAAGTGTGCACCAGGTCTGTTACTTCAGTTTTAAAAAAGATGCAAAAGTTCCGTGAGTGGAGATATAGATACTTTCAATTAACGGAGGGTCCCCCCCCCCCCAAAAAAAAAAAAAAGCCAAAAAGCCAAAAAACCCAAAACATATACACTTCTGGGATTGAAATTTTCGAAAAACTTGGAGCCGACAAAAGATTGTGATTCAGCGTGATTCCTGGTTGGCATTCTGAATATAAGCAGGATTTGCGCAGTGTACTCAGAACATCCGAACGGCAAAAAGAGTCGCTGCAATGTTGCGCAATGTGATGTAGAATGAACTAGTACACCTTTGTACCTTATACGCTTAGTTGTATCAAAGCTGGATCATTAATTTTGCAGTGTTGCTTTACATACTATAGTCTATATTAAAATGCCTTGCATTGCCAATAATAAGACTTGATCTGGGCTATTTCCTAACTTTTCCATGTATATAAAACATACACACACACAAACACAAACAATTAGGGGATGCTCTAAAGTGCAGATTTTGGACATCCTTCGCCCGCTTGGTCACTTCGACACGCCCTCGCTGGTCATACCTCCCCCAATCATGAATATACATCGACATCCTTGACTGCCCCCCCCCCTTTATTTCCAAAGCGAACATATCATAGCTACAAACGGCAGTTTTTGGACTGTAAAATGCCAAAATTTTCAAGCTCGTTTCCTTCGCTCGCTCGCATTTAATCGCTATGCTATTCTCCCGGTGTTGCTGCCACAAAGTGCCAGCAGTTGCGCCCGGTGCGCCCCCCCCCCCTCAATTTCCAAAGCGAAAAACTATGTCAAAATTTTCAAGCTCTCTCGCTTCGCACCCTCGCATTTGTTTTAATCGCTATGCCCTTCTCCTGATGTTGCTGCCACTAAGTGCCAGCAGTTGTGCCCGTAGCGCCCCTCTTACAATTTCGAAAGCGAAAAGATATAGCTACAAACAGCAGTTTTTGGACTGTAAAATGTCAAAATTTTCAAACTCGCTCGCTCCGCTCGCTCGCATTTAATTGCTATGCTATTCTCCCGATGTTGTTGTCAATAATTGTCAGCAGTTGCTCCCGGTGATTTCCCCCCTTAATTTCCAAAGAAACGGTAGTTTTTGGACTTTAGAATGTCAAAATTTTCAAGCTCGCTCGCTTCGCTCCCTCGCATTTAATCGCTATGCTATTCTCCCGGTGTTGCTGCCAGTAATTGCTAGCAGTTGCGCCCGGTGCGCCTCCCTCAATTTTCATAGCGAAAAGATATAGCTACAAACGGCAGTTTTTGGACAGTAAAATGTCAAAATTTTCAAGCTCGCTTGGTCCGCTCGGTTGCATTTGATATTACTATGCTATTCTCCCGATGTTGCTGCCGGTAATTGCCAGCAGTTGCGCCTGGTGCGTCCCCCTACCCTCAATTTCCAAAGCGAAAAGATAGCTACAAACGGCAGTTTGGGGACTGTAAAATAATGTCAAAATTTTCAAGCTCGCCTGCTCGCATTTAATCGCTATGCTATTCTCCCGATGTTGTTGTCAATAATTGCCAGCAGTTGCGCCTGATGCCCACCCCCCCCCCTCTTTAATTTCCAAAGAAACGGTAGTTTTTGGACTTTATAGAATGTCAAAATTTTCAAGCTCGCTCGCTTCGCTCCCTCGCATTTAATCGCTATGCCATCTCCTGGGTCCCGTTGCATAAAACTTTTTTAGCAACCTTAAAAAATTCAGGTTGGGATTTGCCCAACCTGAATTTTTTAAGGTTGCTAATCTAAGAATGTAAAATCCGTTGCATAAAAACTCTGGTTGGGAGCTTCCAACCAGAATTTTGTGATTTCAACCGGAAAAAAATCCGGTTGGAGTTTTATGCAACGGGCCCCTGATGTTGCTGCCACTAAGTGCCAGCAGTTGCGCCCGTTGCGCCCCCTTACAATTTCCAAAGCGAAAAATTATATCTATAAACGGCAGTTTTGGGGCTGTAAAATATCAAAATATTCAAGCTCGCTCGCTTCGCTCACTCGCATTTTAATCATTATGCCATTTTCTGATGTTCCTGCCAGTAATTGCCAGCAGTTGCGCCCGTTGCGCCCCTAACAATTTCTTAAAATTACTTTTTCACGAGGTGCCCCCCCCCCATGTCTTGACCCACGGTACACCACTGTGTGTGTGGGGGGGGGGGGGAGGGGGGAGGGGGCATCAAGCTTCTCTCCCCCCTACCCCCCTCCCAAGGCTGCGCCGGTCAAGTTATGGGCTTGTAATCGTGGTGATGGTGACTATCGCCGATCATACCCCCCCCCCCCACTCCTCAGGACGGATTTACGCCGTTGGCCTCATCTAAATAAAAATATCAAATATTATGTGGTTGCCAGGGGTACTACACTCTAAATTCGTTGGATTAAAAGCAATCTAATAGACAATGAGGAGGGGCAAATCCAAATAAGATTATTAATGTCAAATTTAATATTTTTATTTCTAAATCAATTAGACTAAAAATTGTAATTTTTTGTGGATTTGTCCCTCCTCATGGTCTTATCAGATTACTTTTTAATCCAACGATTTTAATGGGTACTGTCCTATGAAAACATGTTATATGCCATTGATGTGTTATCATAATTATACAGGTCCCATGTTGGTGAAACATCAGCCAGAGAAACGAATGTTTAACTCTATCAATGCCAATTTTAATTTGGCATGTGATGGCAATCTCAATGATCAATTAAAAAAAAAATACACAGTAAAAATCCAAACTGTCCAAATTGACTTCAGGAGTTTGAAGTGAGGGCTTACAGTTTGTTATCCTGAATGTTTGTTATATTTCAAAGGCTCATTTCCCCCCCTCCCCAAAAAAAAAAAGTTTAAATAGTAAAAAAAGTATAGTGTTGTAGTTAAAAACAGAATGGTAGGAAATTCAGCAATGAAAATTGAATAAACACACTCACACAAACACCCACCCACACGCACGCACGGGATTTGTACAAGCACATGCTTAAACACATACATTGCTGTGACGGATCCAAGAATTCAGGCGGGGCACACACACACACACACACACACACACAAATAAATACTGCTGCCACGGGTTTAAACAGCTGACAAGCAGGAAATAAAAATAAAAGGCTGCCAAGCTATTTTTTTTTTTCTGTTCAGTCATGCCACATCTGGATTTCGTCTGCTGACATGCAAAAATAAAAGAAAAAGAAAAAGAAAAAGGCTTCAGCGCAATCTCCTGGTGAAAATATTAAAGGGGGCACACACGCCGCCCTTTCATTTCTTATTTTCATTTCTTTTATCTTCCCAAAATTAAAGTGATGCACATTTCCGGTGCGCCTCCCCTGGATCCACCACTGCGATGTAGCCTACTTGTTGTCAAATTGAAATACAATCATTCCGTAACTGTAATTTTGTTATTGATGAAAAAATGTATTTTTCATGATGACCTTTTCCATTCTCCTTCATCATCAGGATGATTCGTTCTTCGCCACATATTATTCTACTGTGGAAAAAACGGGTCTTATTTCATTATTTGGATGTTTGAACTTTTATATCATTTTCAGATTAATGAACCTTTGGAATAACATTTGACCCATATCTCATGTTTGAATGAAGGAACCTACGGAATAACTTCCTCTATTTAATTTTTCAGATTATCAAGCCTTCAGAAGAATGAACCCTATTTCATTTTTTGAATTAATGAAACTTCAGAATAACAAACTTTCGGAATAAAGCCAGAAATATTCAGATTATTGACCCCTTAATCATTTTTGGATTAACGAACCTCTAGTTGTAGGGATTTTGGAAGAACAGACCTTCAGAGTAACAAACATCATCCAAAATAAGATCAATAGAGTGATGAAAATCAGAGATGGACCAAAAGAACATAAAACAGAAAGATACGGAAGTTAGAAGATTCGAGTGTGAACATAAGAGTGGGATTTAGGTCACGTATACCGACAACGGCGTAGCCAGGATTTCATCTTGGGGGGGGGGGGGCGGTTAGTCTGCGAGGAAGCGAAGCGACCGAGCCCGAGCGAGCGGAGCGAGGGGGGGGGGGGGGGAGGGTGTGGGATGGGGGTTTCCCCCCTCCCACGGTAAGAACTTTTTGCATTTTGATGTTGCAAATCGTGCAATTTGATGCATGTTTTTGCGCGTTTTATCGACGTGAAACAGTCCCACTTGTTTAAGGTAGCAGTTTATTTTGATGTCGATTATTATTGAACAATTTGCCTGTAAAATGGTATAATTTAAATACACTTCTTGTATCAATTCTTTTCACTGAATCATGAACGCGACTGCACCCGAGCGAGTGGAGCGAGCGAGGGGGAGGGGAGGGTGTGGGAGGGGGTGTCCCCCCTCCCACGGTGAGAACTTTTTGCATTTTGATGTTGCAAATAGTGCAATTTGATGCTTGTTTTTGCGCGTTTTATCGACGTGAAACAGTCCCACTTGTTTAAGGTAGCAGTATATTTTAGTGTAGATTATTATTGAACAATTTGCCTATAAAATGGTATCATTTAAATACACTTCTAGTATCAATTCTTTTAACTGAAAATCATGAACGCGACTGAACCCGACAGAGCGGAGCGAGCAAAGGGGGAGGGGAGGGTGTGGGAGGGGGGTGTCCCCCCTCCCACGGTAAGAACTTTTTGCATTTTGATGTTGCAAATGGTGCAATTTGATGCATGTTTTTGCGTGTTTTAACGAGTTGAAACAGTCCCACTTGTTTAAGGTTGCAGTATGTTATATGGTACATTATCATTGAACAATAATTTATTTGCCTATAATATGGTATGATTTAAATACACTTCTTGTATTAATTCTTTTCACTGAATATCATGAACGCGACTGAACCCGAGCGAACGGAGCGAGCGCGGGGGGAGGGGAGGGTGTGTCCCCCCTCCCACGGTAAGAACTTTTTGCATTTTGATGTTGCAAATGGTGCAATTTGATGCATGTTTTTGCGCGTTTTATCGACGTGAAACAGTCCCACTTGTTTAAGGTAGCAGTATATTTTGGTGTAGATTATTATTGAACAATTTGCCTATAAAATGGTATCATTTAAATACATTTCTAGTATTATTCTTTTCACTGAATATCATGAACGCGACTGAACCCGAGCGAGCGGAGCGAGCGAAGGGGGAGGGGAGGGTGTGGGAGGGGGTGTGCCCCACCCACGATAAGAACTTTTTGCATTTTGATGTTGCAAATGGTGCAATTTGATGCATGTTTTTGCGTGTTTTAACGAGTTGAAACAGTCCCACTTGTTTAAGGTTGCATTATAGATTATCATTGAACAATTTGCCTGTAATATGGCATGATTTAAAGACACTTCTTGTATTAATTTTTTTTTCACTGAATATCATGAACGCGACTGAACCCGAACGAGCGGAGCGAGCGAGGGGGGAGGGGAAGGTGTGGGAGAACTTTTTGCATTTTGATGTTGCAAATGGTGCAATTTGATGCATGTTTTTGCGCGTTTTATCGACGTGAAACAGTAACACTTGTTTGGTAGCATTATATTTTGATGTAGATTATTATTGAACAATTTGCCTATAAAATGGTATCATTTAAATAATCTTCTAGTATCAATTCTTTTCACTGAATATCATGAACGCGACTGAACCCGAACAAGCGGAGCGAGCGAAGGGGGAGGGAGGGTGTGGGAGAACTTTTTGCATTTTGATGTTGCAAATGGTGCAATTTGATGCATGTTTTTGCGTGTTTTAACGAGTTGAAACAGTCCCACTTGTTTAAAGTTGCAGTATATTTTAGTGTAGATTATTATTGAACAATCTGCCTATAAAATGGTATCATTTAAATAATTTTCTTGTATTAATTCTTACACTAAATATCATGAACGTTGTCTGTTCAGCAATCAAACAGAAAAAGCATGCACACGAGGGTGTAGATATAGGGGCATATCCCCTCCCACACGAACGTGATTTTGCGTTTTCAGACCTGAAATTCAGCGATCTGGTGCAAATTTTTGGTGCAATACTTTTTCATCGAAGTGTTAAAATCACGGAATTTAGCTCTTATTCCGAATGTGCACCATCTGTGTCTATGTATAAAGTCTAGTGAGGTAGAGCTTAGGGGAAGGGGGATTTCCCCTCCCGCTCGCGGAGCTTTTGCGTCTTTAGAATTGAAATAAAGCGATCTGGGTAGGCCTATAGCCACAGTCTACTTCTATGCATGGCGGAAGGGGGGGGGGGGGAGGGGCGGGCGAGCAGGGAGAAGGCGTGGGCGAGTGTTATCTCCACCCTTCCCTTCCGATGGAGCTTTTGCCTTTTTAAGGTTGAAATTGAGATATCTCGTATACGCATATTTTGATGGAATCAACATTTGGGAAATCACAACAAGAACAACAAAAAACCAACTGATTGGGGGGGGGGGGACTGAGGGAGGAAAGGGTCGATTAAAAGGGGAAACTCCCCTTATACATGAGGGAACCTTGAGTTTTCGGAATATAAGTGATAAGTCTTGTGCACTCAGAATTATTCATAATTTTTGTGCAAATCTAAAAAGTGTACTAAGCTAGAGAAAGAGGCACAGAGGGGGAGGGTTTGGGAGGGGGTACCCCCCTCCCAAGCACGAGAGATTTTGCAAATTTTGAATTGAAATTCAACGATCTGGTGCACACTTTGAGTGAAATATTCAAAAAAATGTCTTATTTGATGAAAGGTTGCAAAGGAGACCCGCTTCATGTGCATGCATACAGTATACACGCATTTTTTTTTCCGCCTCCCAAATCCCGGTCCAAATCTTAGGGGGGGGGGGGGGGCGACCGCCCCCATCGCCCCCCCCCCCCCCCTGGCTACGCCAGTGTATACCGATAAGGTGGCATCCTGATATAATATTCGTGATTTCTGTCTCTTACGCGATAATACATTATCTTTGCGTGCTTTCCTTTTATTTACGAGGTTTGTTTGGAGCTTCAATTTATAAGTAATGATCACTTTGTAAAGGGCGGTAGACCCACATTAATGACAAGACAAACTATTTTCAGTACATCTTGGGGGTCAAAATCGGAAGTAATGGACCTTTCTGAAGGAGTTAAGCAACCAAGCGGGATAGGGTCTCACTCTGGGAGGGGTATATTTTCAAACGTAAAAACAATCACTTATTCTTCACCTTCAATAGCTCGGTTTGACACATGTATCAGCCATGAAGAAAAGTCTCTGATCAGCTTCGTGCCTATACGCGTATCTAGGGAAAACATGTTATATATATATATATATATATATATATATATATATATATATAGGGGTCTTTTGAGGGTGATTTAAATTTAATAAATTTTGATAAATTTTGGCGAGCGAGCGCATGGCGAGCGAGCGCAGTGAGCGAGCCGGAAGCGATTTTTTTTTTCCGTAACCCTAACGCGTCGAAACTGCCAATTGTGGCACTTGAGCAAAGACTATCAGTTTACTACTGTAGTTGGTTGCGCGTGGACTTCGGCATACTTGTATTGCAGTATGGTCGGCTGCTAAACACAGAATCAGATTAGAATGTGAGAATGGCACGCCGCCTTGTGAACTGTCATAACGACGGGTTTGTGTGTGTATGTGTGCGTGTTTCCACTTCGCCATCGGCATCGTGTTCGGCTTTGCCGTCTGCTTACACTACTGGTATTCCTGTGGTTTTGTTCGCCGTCTGCTGACACTTTTCCTTTGTCTCGCAGGACTTGCGTTAATAATAATGATAATAATAATAATAAATATCATTTATAAAGCGCTTATCACAATGTTTCTAAGCGCTGAGCGTCTCGAAGAAAAAAAAATTAGAAAAGAGAAATTCAGTCATGGAGTAGATACAAATTGTTGTTAAGATGCAAACTCGAAGTTTTCATCAATATCTTGCAAAAGTAAATTGAAAATCTAAGCTTGGAATACTAAAGTTATGATACAAGTATTATATAGGCCTATATAGGCGTACAGCTGCAGCAATTGCTATTGTTAACATTGTTATGCCACGCAGAATCGGATTCGAAGTGGGCATTGCAACGAGGTCTAATTCAAATTGAGTAGCATGAATACACTTCAGGGTTAATTTGGGTTTATACTTCTCCAACCTCACGATGATTGTGCTTAAAAAATTATTCAGAAAGGCGAAGTATAGGCTCCTTTTTAGTTCAGATTCATGTAGATCAAGATATATGATTAAATTCTCATGCACTAACATCCAAGATGAAGATAGGGGAGGGAAGAGAAACTGGGGGAGAGTGTAATCATCGATTTTGATCCATAAAATCTCTATGTTAATACATTAATTCAATCAGCTTTATAAAGGCATTTGAAACAGCATTTATAAAGCAAACAGCAACTCATTTTCATTTAAAAATCCTCTAGTATCACATACGGTTTGAATTGATCTATCAATGTAAATGTCAGTCTATATTTTTGATGTTCACTTTATCATTGCCAACCCTATAGTTCTCCTCATCACGTACCTCGTTACCTCTACCAAAACGACCATCAGTGAAGGAAACCCAAACCCAAAGAGAAATGTGGATTGAGTGAAAGCAGCAACATTAGTAAAACACATCAGTGACAGTTAAAGGAAAATCGGACAAAAGATGCAAAAGTTATGAATTTTTGACGTTTTTGATGTTGGTGAAACTGGATAAGGGGATACTTGAGTTCATGACATCATGTGTGGACAACAACATAAAGAAAATATAAAGAAAATCATAAAACATGTTTTCACTTTCTTGCGTAATGAAAGAACATTTGACTATAAAAACCGCTTTCAGAAAGTAGGGGGAATGATTACTGCCTTTAACATAACTTATGTCTGACATAAGTTAAGTCAGTATCAATTAAGTTGATGGAATGTGTAATTTTCATGAAAAATGAATACTTCGGGGAATTCTTTTCATGTTTCTTTACATTGTTGTCCACACATGACGTCATGGACTCTAGTAGTCTCCTTATCCAGCTATTACAACACCAAAAACTATATAGAAATAAATAACTTTTGCATCGATTGTCGGATTTGCGTCAAACTTTCACTTATGTTGCTGCGTTCACTAAATCCATATTGCTCTTTGGGTTTGGGTTTCCTTTAATATCAACCAATCATCACTACCATGCACGACCATAGATATCATTACTATCATTTCACTACTGGATATCATCTTATCATCATCACCATGATTGCTACTCGTATTACCATCGTATACATATTACCACAAGCAATCTATCCTCAACCATTTTTATTGCATTATCAACACTTTTTTTCATGTCACCAATCCATCAACAACTTCACGAAATCTCTTGCATAATTTCAGCATTATCATTATCATCACTCTAAATAAGTATTGCGACTATCAATATATTCCTACTCGATCCCTCCCTTTAATGCCCACACGGCCTAGCGCCCTTATTGTAAGTCGATTCAATGAAATGATGAAGATAAATGATTAAATATTAAAACACTGATTTGTTTGTTTGTTTGTTTGTTTGTAAGAACACTAGCCGCATTCACAAGTGTTAGCTGGTTACCGAGCGCGCTCCAAAACTCGAGTTCTTGTTATACCAAGGAGTTTCTAGAGAATGGAGTCACAACCGTCTTATTTCCTTTGCAAGATGTTCGAAGCCGCCGCTCAAAAATATTTGAAGCATGTGCCAAACAGGATCTGTCGCGCAGATAGGAAGACAATTGACTCGTGTCTTATTGCATAATCACTAGCCACTTTCAAAGGAAGATATTTCTTTGTGATGGTAATTACTTTTCGCTATCCCTTCTTATAAAAGGTAGTTGGTACAGACATGAGGATGCGCGTATAGAAATTGAGCAAAAAATGCTGAAATAAAGATGAAAAATACTCCACTGGTCATACCTGGTCACTAATCTGATATATCTATCAATAAAGAATTATACTTGACGGTTATTCCATATTATTTTCATTTTCGGAAACTAAGCGGAAAAGTGATAAAACCAGCTTTCTAGGATTGTACAGTTTTAAACATTTTCACATGATACAGCTCTGATTTACACTTTTGTGCAAATTTCTGGACCGAATTGTTTTTTTGTTTTACATGCGTAATCATTAATTGAAATTTCATTTCATTTGATAAATAGATAAGCAAAATATGGCCAACATTGTGATAACGTTCAAAATTAATCTTCAGAATGCTCAGCAAGACGGCGGCAAGAAACGTCGATCATCAAGGCACAAGTGCACCCGTGGAATTCCTTTGTACATCATTAGAGATCTGACAACTGTTTGAATAATCCACAGCCAGTTGGAACTCCATGTATAAAGCCTCCTTGGTTATACTCGTAACTGTTTATGAAACTTCATGATCGATATATTCACAATCACCTGGCATTAACTGGTATCAGATTCCCAGGTAGGTTCATTAGTTTAAATGTAAACAAACCATTTGTTGTCGACTGACACCCAAAAAAGGAAGCCATGCGTGATTTTCTTTGTACCGAAAACTCGAGGGCGGGCGCCTGAAAGTGCAATGATTGCACCTTCCATGCACTTTGAGTGTGTATTTTTGTGTGTATGTGTGTGTGTGTTGTGTGTTTATATGTTTGTATAGGTGTGGTAGGTGTGCAGTATATCGTTACTTGCAAAATGAAAAGCTATTTTTGATCCAGAAGAGAGTTATAAGAATAATTTGTAATGTACATTTTCGTAGTCACACTAATGCTCTCTTTCATCAACATAAAATTCTGAAAGTGGAAGATATCTATTTAATGCAGTTAGGGTCTCTAATGTATGATCTTAATGCAGGTGAACTCCCACTGGCACTAGCACAGCGTTTTAAGAAAAATAGTGATGTTCATAGATATAACACAAGACAGGCTTCAGGTTTGCACTTAACCCGTGCAAGGACACAATTTGCTCTTAAAACGCTAGTACATACTGGACCCAGGTTTTGGAATTCGCTTGATGCAAGAATTAAACATACTTCATGTAAATCAGCCTTCAAGCGTAGGCTTAAGTCTCATCTTTTAAATACTTATCGTGTTGATTCGTGATGTCGTTAAAACAATGTTAACAATGTTAATGTCAATAACTGAAAGTAAGTCCTGTATGTTATATTACAGATGCATATACTTTTATGTCAGACTTCCCCTTTAAAGAAAAGAAAGAAAGTATCAATGTATAATAATATGAAACCCAGTTGTCTTCTTGTCATGTTTTGTTTTGTCTTGTTTGTTTTGTGTTTTTGTGTTTTGTGTTTTTGTTTTTGTTTTTGTTTTTGTTATAAGTGTGTGTGTGTGCTTGTATGTATTTTATCGTCTCACATAACCCTTTTTTATCCTTCCTTTCCACCCCCTCCCTTCATTCCTACCCTTGTTTTATGTACATAATCTCCCTTCACCCCATTACACATAGCCTCCCTTGTCTATTCCCTGTTTCCGTTTGGAATTGTGTACCTTTTTGTTATTTTTTTTCCCCACTACGTATACATATATATATATATATACACAATGTACTTTTTTCCATCTTTTATTCCTGAGGGACCTTGTCTCACAAGCTATGCTTCACTAAGGTCTCCTCGTTTGCCTTTCTCAAAATATTTGTTACCCTTTCTTTATCATTTCTGGTATGTAATCATATACATATGTATTTGCAAAAATTTTAGTATTAGTTGTTGTTGTTGTTCCTATATATTCTTGAAAGAAAGTGTCAATGTTATTGTTATGTTATTGTTATATTGCCTATTGTTGGAAGAAAGACAAATGAATAAATAAACTTGAACTTGAACTTGCAAAGTCTCGTGTATGCTAGGTAAAAAACGTCATTAAGAGTTATTCTGAAAGAAAATGAAAGCGAGGTCACAGCTGGTCGTTGTTCATATCTGAAAAAGTAAACATTCTGGTCATAATCAGAAATTCTGCACTCTATCGTTAAAAAAAAAAAAATGTTTGTTATTCAAACTTCAGTGTGTTTTGTGAACACATATTTACATATTTCAAGAAATGAGCCTACTGTGACCTAGTTTAGTAACCATGTCATAAAGCATTACAAATTTGTCCCCTTATATAAAAACGTAATATAACAGTGCTATAGCAAGTATGAATAGGTGGTAGACGTAGATTTAAGGCTTAGGACATTTGCAGGAGTAGGATAGATTTTTATCATGGTTGTACCTTGAGGTGCTCACAGGCGCTTTATTAGATCTTAAACTGAAATACTGATTAACCAACTGGCCACCACCCCAAAATGACGTCAAAATCACGTCCATTTCCTTGTTCTTGAAGAAAAGGCGTCTTTCAGATGTCTTCCTTGTTTTCTTTACCAATGTACGTTAAAAAGTCATGAATTGACGTGTAAACGACGTGCTCATGACGTTGTTCTGACGTACATCTTGTCTTTAGAATTGTGATTTACACGTCATTAAGACGACTCTTATATGACCACTAATGACGTCTTTTCGACAACTTCCATTTGAGCAAAAATACGACATATTGACGTCAGTTTAAAACGTTTATATGACGTCCAGTATCTTTGTTTATTTTTGTCTAAAAGACTTTTTTGACGTCAGTCTCGTCTTTAAATTAGTAATTACACGTCTTTATGACGTCTTTGTATAACAACCCAGACGTCAAAAAGGCTTTACAAATATGTCGTCATTTAGACGTCATCCATTTGAGCAGAAATACGACTTTCTTGCGTCAGTTTTAGACGTCTAAATGACGTCTGCTTTCTTTGCTTATTTACGTTAAACACAAACGACAATTGTGCCTTTCTGAAGTCTAAAAAGTGATGTTTTTTATATCTTCCATTTAAACAAAAATTCGCCTTATTGACAGTTTCGACGTCTTTCTGACGACAGCAATGACGTGAAAATGTTGTCATTCTGACGACAGTATGTCGCAAAGCAAAGTGATATAACTCTATAGAACTCTATAATTCGTAGGCATAATTGTATGACGTCATAAAGACGTCGCAAAACTGACGTAAACATAACGTTTATATGTCGCTAATATAACGTCAGAAATATGTCGCAAAACATCGTATATTTAACCACATAACATGTCATGAATATGACGTGATAAATACGTTACTACAAGGCAAACTGATACAATAAAACTATAATTCGTAGGCCTATTTATATGACGTCACAAAGACGTCACAAAACTTACGTAAACATAACGTTGATATGTATCTAAAATGACGTAATAAATACGTTGCAAAACAGCGTAAATTTAACGTCACAATAAGTCATTAATATGACGTGATAAATACGTTGCAAAGCAAACTGATATAACTCAATAAAACTCGAATTCGTAGGCCCGTTTATATGACGTCATAAAGACGTCGCAAAACTTACGTAGACATAACGTTAATATATCACTAATATAACGTCATAAATACGTCGCAAAACAGCGTAAATTTAATGAATACGTCAATATGACGTGATAAATACGTTGCAAAGCAAACTGATATAACTCTATAAGCTCTATAATTCGTAGGCCTAATAAAATGACGTCATAAAGACGTCACAAAATTGATGTGAATACAACGTTTAAATGTCGCTAATATAACGTTATAGATACGTCGCAAAACTACGTAAATTTAACGTTATAATACGTCATTAATATGACGTGATAAACACGTTGCAAAGCAACGTAAATTTAATTCACTTATACGTCGTAAATACGACGTGAATAATACGGCACAAAATTTACTTGAATTTTACGTCTCTATTCGTCGCTAATATGACGTTATAAATACGTCGCAAAACTGAAGAAAATTTCACGTTAATACTCGCTGATATGACGTCATAAATGCGTTGTAAAACCAAGTATATATTACGGTATTAAGACGTCATTTAAATAACGCTATAAATACGTTGCAAACCAACATAGATTACGTCTTTAATACGTGTTAATGACGTGAAAATTACGTCATCACTACTGTCACCAATATTAGGTAATAAATATGTCGGAAAACTGACGTAACACATCAGGAGGTCCATAACATGACGTGATAAATTTGTTTCAAATCACGTAATTTCCTGGTCATTTTCAGACTTGTGACCACTTTGATCATGTAGTTGCGACCACATTAAGACGTCTTTTTGACCTCCGTCTGCTAGCTGGGATGTTCATAAAGTTTGTTCCATCCCTTTCTGCCAATTCAACCGCTCATACGACTACTTTAGTATTAGTGCTATATGTTTTTCCTAACCAATTGCTGTGCATTTTCTGCACACATCCTAACGCATCCAGGCTGTAGATATCGACAACTTTTGCTGATCTGAGATACATCGTCAAACGTTGAAAAAAATCAATTTACAGGTCTGTGTTTGAAACCTTAAGTATCAGGAGAAGTCCAAAGTTAAGATATATTTCTTCTTTAAAAAAAAAACAAAAAAAAACCTTGGCAAATAAGAAAACATGATTGGTTAAAGTTTGAGGAAAACTTTCTAAAGAAAGGTATGATTCTAATTTTCAACAAATTATAATCGATCAAGAAAATCAGGCAATCTATGACGTTTCCAGCGACTTCCTATACAAGAGAATAGAAAAGAAAGTACATGTATGCAAATTTTCATATTCTAACTTAAAGGTGATCTTTACCTTTTGCACAAAATGAAACAAAAACCCAGCATTGGTGCTTCAAAATAGTTCTTAAATGAGCGTTAGGGATAGAAACAACCAATGTAAATATTTGAACCATATTATCATCGATGTTATGTAGGCCTATTTTTAGATATACAAAATGTACAATAGTTATAATAAAACTTTTTTCCAGATTAAACCGTCTACAGTTATGGTTTAGTGAGAAAAATAGTGATATCTCTTTATATTTCATGCTTTATTGAAAACGTTTTATATGGTAGGATTTTTGTAATACAAATTTGTACAACGAAATGACCTACACATAATAAGCATTAAAAGTGATATCTTGAACATATTTTGAATCACTGTTCTCAACGGTAAACAGGACCTTTAAAATACATGTTTGTATTCTATTTTAAATTCACCCTCTATAGCAATCACTCCAAATATTTTATGATATCTTTACAAATGCCTACGAAGGGGGGGGGGCAGAATGAATTTTTGAACACTGTGTAGGTGATTAATTCCTAGTGGAGACAACATCTTGGTTTCGAACCAATGTTGGCTCAACCTTATACATGCACATACTTATGTCGTGCCACGCTGGACTAACCATTCATGTAAACATCACATGGATGTTGGCACAATGTTTCACTGAATACTTTCATTGCTTTTAACATCTTTATACCGTAGATTTTTGATGTTATACAAATGCGATCATATACACTAACCCTTCACAGACAGCTGTTAATGCCATCCTAACACTTGATATCCAATTACTATATCATACAGTATCTTAGCTGTACGTCCCAAAACAAAAACAGAAGAACAATCGTTTGGATGTGATTCATACGATTTTGTCAAAAAACAGAGGTACATTTTTGTACGTTCACAGACATATACACATACACGCACACACACTCACATATATATTATAGCCTTCAATATTTGTATATATACAATCACTTATTTAGACATACAGATGTACATATTAACTTATATTGTTTAAAAGTTTGATATAGTTATTATTAATCTGATACATATTTACACACTTGTGTATGTTAATGCACACCACACTCAACACAACGTTGATTTATACAAATTAATATTTCTTTAATGTTATGTATTTCTGACAATGACATTGACATTGTATTGCTGTATTCTCTTGTGTGTTTATCATGTATGTATCCGTGTTAAACGTGTGCTCTCTATATGTATGCATCGATGTAACTTGTATGCATGCAAACAAAATATATTTCCAGAAACGGACAATAAAATCGAATTGAATTGAACTGAAATGCAATTTCTTTTCCCTCACGGCCTATGTACAAATCATTACATCATGCAATACTATCCTACCCCCCCCCCAAAAAAAAATCATTCGTGGCTTGTCAACGGACACCACCTGACGCTCACTCCACATTTGAGACTGCTGCATAAGGCAACCCATAATAATCTGAACACAAGTGATCGCTGTCAGTGAAAGTGACTGTGATTTGTAACTTTGATTGAAAAAGGCACCCTCCCGTGTACCACGGAGGTGAGAGAATTTTAGTCTCAACTCCCTGCTAATATACCAGCAAGGTAAGCCACCTCCCTGCTTATCATTAGTGTTGTACACGATATCACTGAGTGCCGAGTTGTGTAAAATGATGACTTGCTAAACAGCTTGCTCATATGAAACATCTTCGAATAAAGCTCCAATTTACCATGTACGACTTGTATCCTCACTTCTCATTTTCCTCTGGAACTTCGATTGGGAACGTGTTACTGTTCAGTGTATATTTGCAGTGCGAACAGAATAATACACACACACACACACACACACACACACAAAATTAAATGATATTCTTTATTATAATTTCATCGATATCAGGTCCATGTTTACAATGAAATTGATTTGAACAAAAATACAGCTGAATTCTTATCGCTTGTGCTTCTAAATCATATTTTCCTAACACACAGTACGATATAGGCCTATATATACAAATCATACCATGCGTAACGTATGTACCTGACATAGACTTCTGCATGAATATCTCAAAAAAAAGGCTTTCTGATTACTTAGTAACTTCAAGCCAATCCATATCTGCCTCACGCAAACACTTGTGCTGCTGACTCACCTTCTTTTTTAACACACACACACACACACACTCACACACACACACACACACACACACACACACAAACCTGTTTGTTTGAAGGGCGTGCCATTCACATTCGAATCTGATTCTGTGTTAGCAGACGACCATGCCAGCGACACTGGTAACGAAGTCCAAGCGCATGCGTACAAAACCAGCCAGTACCATAGAGCTCTATTATACGTAAATACAGCTCTATGGCCAGTACACTGATAGTCTTTGCTCAAGTGACACAATTGGCAATTTCGACGCGTTAGGGTTACGGAAAAAAAAAAATCGCGAGCCGGAAATTTTTGTACTTTAGCTTACAAAACATGGAATTCTTGTCATATTTTGGTTATTAAATCTTACAATTCTAATCAAGATATAGTGACGGCCTTAAACGACTAAAACCAACGTTGCACTTATCTCATAGTTCGTTGTACTTGTAAGTCATACAATGCTGGCACACTGCATGTGGTGGCTTGCCCTGCATATAAAATAACATATCATGCGATAATTGAATCCCAAAACTTGCTAAAACTTACAAATCAGTGTGAGCATTTTCTGAGCATGTTTGTATATTTCGTATCATCCTTCTGTCGTATTTGGAGCTTTGGGAAGACGTTTTCATTTTTTTTTTTTTTTTTTTTTGGGGGGGGGGGGGGGGTTCAAGCGGACCCTGCTCGCCAGCGGGGGTGGGGGGGATTCGACCTCCTCCCCCCCCCCCCCCCTCTTAGTTACGGGTCTGTTATAGATCACTCAAGGGGGGATTGTGAAATGAGATGATGACTTCAAGCCTTCTTTCTTGAATTTACATGGTTGTGATTGTGACTATTAAGGGCAGTTTTTAGCAAGAGCATATTAAACTATGAAATGCTCCATTTTTTTTCCAAATTTTAGTCAGTTAAGAAAAACCTCTTACTGTGCTCTGTATCTCTCAACGTTATATATATGCAAATTTTAACAATGAATAGGTGTACTTATAATGATCATTGATCATTGCTTAAAGTGTATAACCTAATTTTATTGATGCAGCGTAGTTTCCATTTCAATAAACCCCCGCTTCAATCTCAGTCTACATTCAAGGGAGTAGATAATGTGTGATAATTGTAGATGGAGTTGTGACATTACTTAGATTGAATCGGTCACAAGTGGGATTTTAATTTTTCTCTTCATCTTTTTTTTCTCTGAATCTGTGTTAAGGAATCATCTTTGAACTTTGCTTTCCGCAATGTTTACATTGCAATGTGCAATGAATATTGGTAATGATTGCCAGACCAGACGTAAGCCAAAAATATCAAAGTCAATTAGTAATAATGAACAAAAAGTGGTACATATGATTACAATGGCCAAATATTGAGGGTTGACCGATGCACGTACACTGTTCCATTGCTATAAAATTACTCCGATTTTTTTCCCGTTTTTACCATCTTTTAAGGCTGCACCAGCATACATTGATAGGTATGTACATTTGTATTTCTGTATGGTAGCTTGCAATGGATGGAGATGTACTGTACCTTTGGAATTTTAGCAGGAAGAGGCTTGTATCATTGGGCTTCCTGGGATTCGAGGTTTGTTATTTCAGAAAAGTGTGTCACACTATTTTACTTCCCCCACAGACCTTCCTGTTGTCTTTTTGGCACTGCTCTTCTATTGATATCACAACACACTGTACACAGTACAATGTATAGTTAACATTTATTGAAGAAAAAAAAACAGTCTGTTGCTGTAATAAAATGGTATTTTTTTTCACGGCAAACTGCTGATCTATTGTATCACTTATGTAGCTCTAAAGTTTGTCAAAGTATTGTTGTGCACACGATGTAGTTCGCTCTTTATCTATTTTCATTTTTCAACAAGGAAGTACAGTGAACTGTACATTTGAAGAAATATGATTTGAAAGATGTCTTGCGATTTCCAGAGCCTGCATGTACACACATTGCTCAGGTTTTATTGCTACTGACAGGCTATTTCACACTAGGACTTTATTGGGGAAGACAGTTGTGATTTTATCCGTACTTGGAACATAGGCCTACTGTTTGTGGATTAGTGGGTAAGTGTCTTCAATTGATTCAAGTAAAATGCTGATTTCTTTTTCAAAAAGACTTGATAAAGTTAAAGATATAACAAAAGAAAACTGCCAAACTATATATGTTTTACCGCAACGGAAACCTTCAACGCTTTTATTAAACTTTATTTCCCAATAGTTTATTTCATTTTTTGTTTTGTTTGGTTATTTCCAGTCAAGAATCCAAGAGCAACATGAAGTCAAGTCTGTGTGTGCTGATCTTTTGTTACTGTCATGCTCTTCTCACCATTCAACTCTCAAATGGACAAGGTTTCTGTGAGTATTTGTCTGAGATACAAGATGTTGGAGTTTCATACCCTCAATTCTTTGCCTGTAATGGGTGAGATTATAAAACAAGTTTAGTGGTTAGGTTCTCTGCAGGCAAGCAGAATGGCATGTATTTTAACATCTAGCTGAGGCAGCCCTCTGCTTCCTCATAGAAGATAAAGGTAATGTTTTGGCAGGGCATGTTTGTAAGACGGAAACCAGCAGATTGACAAAAAACACTCCATAGTATCATAGTTTCTCGGACAATTCTTCCCATTTTATGTATTCGGCATACATATGCTCATTGTCATCATGATAGTATTGTTGAGGGGATTTCATGTAAGCCTCCTGCATGTACAATGTATTTCAAGTACTCCATCCACTTTGATGGACATTATCTGACAATAAATGTTCATCCAAAGGCTAAAAAGGATATGAAAAGTATCTAAATGGTATCAACGAATGCCTAAAATCAACGGTTATTTCTCACACGCTAGCCGACAGCTAATCCAGCAAAGTGTTAACCCTTACTTACCTGGGGGGGGG